>NC_141788.1:14765414-14851513 GCF_054643075.1 Acanthaster planci
CAACTTTATTTGACAACTGAGAAATATTTTGTATCACTGAACATCAATTTTCTGACCGCAGTTGGTAGTGGAATACACTTAATAGCAAACTACATGTATGTAGTGTGTACTTCATCTGAAAGAATAAACATTTTTGCCCTCAGTTTTTAACTGAACTTTTCGCTTCCCAAGCTCAAATAATGAAAATGTTAAAATCCCCAATTCAAGTCATTTGTGTAAAAAGTTGTTTGTTACAATAATGCCAAAATGCAAAGTTCATAAGTTTCAAACTACACAATGTTCTTTGCATCAAAGAAACCATTATCATTTCCAGCAGTTTAAATTTAATTGCCCGTTTGAGGCACGTATACTCCTTGTGATTGGTTCTAATCACTTGAGACAACACCAAATGATTGATCACAGACACTGCATGCAAAACAGGTGTTGTAAGCCAACTAACAATCTGTGCATGTACTTCAGGATGATCGGAAGGTTATGGTAAGGTCTAGGTCTTGGGACATTGAAAACTGAAAATGTACAAGGGCAAAATGACAAAAGCCGTAGCCACTAGGTCTTGATTTAGAAGCCCATTTTGGTTTTGGACACAGCCGGGCAGTGCACAGCATATGCCTCAATCTCGTCCTGTAGCTTCATACTTGTTTCTTTTAAAGTTTCCATTTAAATTCTCTATCTCCCAATTTTTTTTCAGCAGACAGATTCATACCAATGATTCTAGGGTGTACAAATTGAAAAAGTCAAACCCAAGCTCAAACTTTAAGATTAATGTTATTCTAAAAACGACCATATTCTGGTTCCACAGTTCTGACCTTTCTTTGCTGCCCCGAAGGATGTCGATAGTATGTGGCAGGAACCAGTCTATATTTGTGAACCATCTATGTGGGCATTGTATGCTACTATTCACCTGCAGTAGAAAAAAAATTAAAAATTGGTCGGGGGTGGCTGAGTCCTTGTGGTTTCAGAGTTCTTATTGTTTGAGTCCAAGTCCAAGTGGTGAATATGATTCAGAGGTGATGATAATGATGGTCATTTCATTTAGGGCCAAGGTCTAACAACCAAGGTTTACAATTAGACATACACGTGACAATTTTATATGTGTAATTTTTATATGTATAATTTAGGTACCTCCGGGTACTACGGGGTAGTGGAATAGGTGCACAGTGTGGCGATGCCCATAGACACGGGGTAGTACATTTACTTCTGCTGTTGCACTCGGCAAAGTCCATAAGCTTGGATGTATGGCCAAGGAAACTTGATATATACATGGGGAGTGCAGGTGTAAATCAATGCCAAAATATAGTGCAAGTGAAGAACTACAAAGTTTATAATATTTACATGTTGGTTTATATGTTGTGCTATAGCATGGTTATCTTGGTCAACATATATGTAATTGAGGCCATCATTCATTCAGTGCACAGACCTTGTACATGTACATGTATGGGAAAACGTTGCATTGACATTACTGCAGCCTGCAGATTGACAGCCAGTCTTGACACTTAATGACTCTGTTACGTTCTTTTTAAAGAACTACCAAGTGCTACATTTCCCTTGCATTTCCTTTCTTCCAGAAGAGTGGAGCCGAGTGATGAACTAGTTCTAGGGTAGGAGTAGCACAGGAATTGACATAATTCAGTTGGATATGCTGACAACTATGTATTCTCCATTTGTTTCACACGATGTATATTTCAGAATTCCCCTCTCGTCTCCTGAGAGACCTTGTGCCTGTGCTGAGCATAAATGACTTGGCGAGACTACATCAAATTCTCCGAGAGAAAGGTAAATCCATCCTCCCTCTTTTCTCAGCTCCAGTCTGGGGCCATTGGTAATTTATTTATTTTTAGTTACTTTACAAAAAAAGTAACCTGAAATTGGCTGTTGGTGTTTTTTCTCCCATTTTTTCCCAGGTATTGGTGTGCAACAATACTGGTTGAAGTTTTATCGTCAGGCTTTCCAGGAAGACAGATTGGCGAGGCAGTGTGCTTGCCATGACAGCAGTTTGGCCAGTTTGGACTGGCGACAGAGGCTTCTTGAAAAGAGGTGTGAGCAAGAGCTCCAGAAGTTGGGTCCCTCACCAAGTGAGGGAACAGAAGAGCTAGGTGAGTGATCATTGTACCTCTAAGGTTTTATAGTCACTTTGCTCATTTATCACGTCGCCTACAATCATTTCACCCATTTGCCACTACGCCCATTTACCATTTCATGCAATTGTCACTTTGCCCATTTGCCTCTTCGCCCATGTCCCACTTCGCACGCACACGTCACTTCGCCCATAGCTTTTGTCAACTCTTTAAGGAGAGGAAGACACAGAAAAACAACTACCTAATCCCTTAAGAATTCATCCTGAATGCCAGAAAAGAAAAAAGATTAATTAGAAATACTAAGATATACTGGATTTTGGGAGTGTCAAGGTTTTCAATGATGTTAAGCCGATGCAAAGCTAAAAGCAGGTTGATGCACATAGCGAGAACCACATCGAATGGCCAGGAGCCTGAGCGACTCCTGTGACAACGTAAAGTACATTCAGAATTTTGATGATCCAAAACTGACATGAAATGGTTAGAAACTTCAGAAATATTTAGTGATTTAGTTCACAGAACTAGAGTCGTCTTCAAACATCTGTGCACGTTGTTAAAAAGATTTGGAGCATTGTAACAGAAACCATGCTTTTGAAAATGCTTTTGCTGTGTCTAAGTCTTGACATTTATGATTATCATATCTGCAGAGTTGCACTCAATAAACCTGATAGCCAGTTAAAACCCTCCTATGCTGAAGTCACTCTTTGGGTCACTTGGTAAACACCTCAAAGAAGCACAGCTGTGTTGCATTGTGCACTGCACCAACAGTCCCTCACAGGAATATCAGATTGCACTTTTGTGCTGCCCAACAACTGTGCTTCACTATTTCATGTGCATAATTGTGCAGTAAACCAAATGCAGTGAAGAGGACTGCACAAAGACCCTACATGTATGTCAGTTTGTGCTGGCAACCAACTGTGTATACACTGAACCTGTGCATGCTTGTGTTCCATGTAGAAAATACATGCACAAGAGGGACTGTAGGCACTTGTGCATATTTATGCAGTAAAACCATAGGTTAACGTAAGATTTTCTTACCCCAAAAAAGCTGCTGGGGTGGTTTTTTACCTGCAAATTCTTCAACTTTGCAATGGCACTTTGACCCAACCAAGCAAGGTGCTGTAATAACTTAATACATCAACTGCAGAAATGGAAATAGAATTCTTAAACTGGTGTACACGGCCTCTGTGGAACAAATAAGGAAAGTTATGTGTGTTCACGCATCAATCAGCATCAAGTCCTTAGAAAGATGTGGAGACTTGTTGGTTAATCACAGGCCTACTACCTTGTGAAAGTAGGGTGTGCATTTGTACCACGCAAAATTTTGTGCAGGCGAAGTGGGCGTTAGGCAAAGTGGCAAATGGGTGAAGAGGCAAATGGGTGAAGAGGCAAATGGGTAAAGTGGCGTGTGGACGAAGTGGCAAATGGGTGAAATGACGGACACCACCTGTAAGTTGACCCCTTATTCTGTACTTGTGCTCTGAAATTTACTTGATTAACTGCTTGGAAATAGGCCAACTATAAGAGTAAAATAAAGCCTAATTTCTTGATCTTACCTACATTTGCCCATGGTGCCCACCTGCCTCTGTTGTGGGAGGGTTCATTTGTGTTTTATTTCCAACGTAGCTTGAGCTTTTGTTTCTAACAACATGTATGTGTATTCATCAATGCACGCTTGAAACCCGTTTAATGGTTAAAAACTCTTTTACATCAGTGTCAGCATACACTGGAGGCAAGGAGGCTGTTGGCTTTTCTGGACTCGTTTGCCAACCGTAAACAAATCAGTCAGTTACATTATACAAATGACTGGCTCTTCCATTAAATAAAAATTTAGAAAGCAACATGCTTAATTGGTTTATATTTATTTATGTAATGCTTTGTGCCAAATCACAGTCTAAGTTCAAAAGTTGCATTTGTTGATATGTGATCATCCTTAGTACAAGAGCTGCCATACCAGTTTTTTTAAATACATTGTAACTTTATATAATAGGAACCTTGTTACTCCCAGAGTCTGTCTACTTATTGCAGACACATTGAGTTTGAAGATTCTGGACATTTTACGGAATCCACTCTCCACTCATGGACCACTGGATGATTTCTTCCCGTCTTTGCTGGTTCTTCACAGTGATATTCTTCCCTATGTTCAGGTCAGCAAACAAATTGAAATGTGTTATTGTGGACAGAGGACACTGTGCCACTTGAAAAAAAAACCTAAGATCTGCGGGCATTTTTGCTGGGGACTTTTTGAATTCTCCAAATTCTCCGCTGTGGGCATATTAATGATACATTGTTTTGAATTCAGCTTTCAAGGAGAAACAGGTCTTTGAAAACGTGTAGTTGCTGGGTTCTACCACACTGGATTCCTTTTAAACTTTTCAGTTAAACTTTTATTTTGAAAGAATTTGGGTGGGAACGGTTAATCCTAACAGTCCTGAATCCTCCAATTTCAATATGATTTTACATACACCCTAGGGGGATAATTATCATTGGTCTGCTGATACATATACCTGTATATTGTATCTGTTTTGAAGCCAGTTGAAATCACAAGACCAGACTTAAAAGCACTGTTGGTTTTTCATTTGTTCTCTTTGCAGAGGAATGAGGAGATAATGAAGATTCTACAGAAGAGTTTGAGAGAGCTGGTGCTGACTGACTACCTTCCCAAGTATGAGAGCATCTTGCAGCAGTTCCTGGAGTTTCTGATTCATCAAGGGGTCTTGAGAAAGTTCACTCTGAAGCATCCTGTGTGTGAGACAGGTGGCCACTTGTTCAACATCTTCAAAGTGTGTTCCGGAGTACTTGGTGAGATCATGGAAAGTGGCAAGAGGCATGTTGCAGTGCCATGCTGCAGGGGAGAATGCTGCAACCCATATTCCTCAGAGCCTGACCTGGATGGCCAAAGCAAATTGAGCACTCAAGACAATTCTCTCTTTTCCCAAATTGACCCTCTCAGCAGTACCAACCCAGCAAGTCATCGATGCCAGAGGACTGTTGACCACTGCATACAGCATCTGGTCTTGTGTGATTTTTCCTTCAGCAACCAGCCAGATCACATGCAGATGCTGGAGAAACTGTTTGGCATATGGCCAGGCCTGAGAGAGCTCGAATTCGTGAACTTCAGGAAGAGTGGTAATTTTTTCTTTTGTCTTTTCAAGAGTTCATTAATGGCTTTTTTTGTGCATGACTCGGCCAATCCTATGTATCTACAGAGATATTCTGAATTGACTTTCAGATGGCAGATATTTATAAGGCCACGTCTCGAACATGCAAAACAGTAACTTTTCATTGATCGTTAACCCTAACTGCCCAAAACCTGCCGTACTCCAACAGCAGATTTTGTGAGGTTTTGGCTGGTTTGGTACCGTACCTGAGGAACTTCTTGTTGAATTTTGTGAGACTTGGGATGAAAGGCCCAGGGAGATGGTGTTGGATTCTGTGTGAGTTGGGACACACAGGGTTCATTGTGTGCAGTGTCTGGCTTGCTGTACCAATTGTTGGACTATGCTTGATTTTGTCAGGTTTGGTACTGTTCAGTGCAAGTCATCCTATACTGCATAGATCCATCCATACCATATCACTCAAACTCCAACGGGCTCATTCTGTTGGAGTTTATCAGGTTTGGTACAGTGACCTGCATGTACAAGTACATAGACAAGTACATGAACCTGTTGGATTTTGTGAGGTTCAGTATGCTTTCTAGTGCAGGAGCCTAGGGGGTTAGGGTTAAACAAAAGTGAATTAGGTATTTTGAGAAGTTAGTAGGAATGTTTTTCATTTGTATTTGCATGTATTGCTCAAAGGGCAATTCGTTATCAAAAGCGGAAGATAGTCCAGTTTTTTGGTCCAGAGAAAGAAATGGTATGTCGAAAAAAGTTGCTCTGACTGTCTGACTTAAGGTCTATGTAATTTTGATAAGGACCTAGCATTGTCTTTAAAGTGCATGTAATTTTGACTGAAATAAACTCAATGACACTTTTGCTGTCTTTATGTAAAGATCAACTGGGCAAACATTGGGCAGTGCAAAGTGTCTGATCTTTAGCTCTTTATAATAGAGCATGGTGTGAAGGGTGACAAAAGTTTTCCGCTTGCCTGTCTTGTGTTTGGCATTCTCTCCAGGGGCATGGGAGATTACTTGTATCAAGGTACTTTCAGCACTGATCAGGGGACAGAGACCCACACCTCCATTGCAGAGACTGCGCATTCACGGGAGCAGTGTTAATGATGGCACTCTACTCTGGCTGGGTGATTTATTATTAAGGTTAGTCTCATTCATCAGATGTACTGTTAAATGGTCTTCAGGCTGTTTCCTTTAGCCATCACGGATTGTGGTTTCCTTATGTTAGGAGGCTTTCTGTAGGATGGGCTGTCTGTCTGTCTGTTGGGGTGTCTGTTTGTCGTTGTGTGGGTGGGCCAGTCTGTCTGGCAGTTGGACTGTCTGTCTGCTTGTTTGCTTCCTTTTTTGTTTTGTTTTCTGGAGCATGTCCCTAACGTCTGGTTTATCTCCAAGTAAATTTCCAGTTTGTGTGGATCTTCATTTCTCCCGTACAGATCAGAGTTCAAGATGCTGGAGCTGGAAGGGACTAATGTTCTATTCAATATCAGAAATACAGACAGTGAGAGATTCATTCAATTGGGCAACAGGCGTCTGCAGAAAGATGGTCAGCTTGCAAACGACCTGCTGTTTTGTTTTGTTTTTGAAGGGAATCTTCCTTGAATAGACCCTCACTTTGGGCACTCTGTAAACACATTTCCCAATCCACTGCTCTTTGTTTAAAATTTGGATGCAAAATCATGCCAATCCCCCATTTGTGTTGCACCCAGACACAGAGTCCAAGAAATCTCTGGGGGCTGGCCAAGTGTTAATCTCAAACTGGCTGCTGCACATGGCTTGTTTTAATAGCAAATATCACTCTCTGGGTGCACAGTAGAGGTGTGAAAAATATGAGGTTGTCATGGGAAACGTGCATGAGGCTACCTTTAAGTTGAATCTTGAAATATACTTAAGAGTGCAGTCGTGCACCCACGTTATTTAATGTTTTCCATTTTACTACTTGTTTTAGTTTTCACCGCTGAGTAATCAGTTTCAAATAAACATTCGGATATTCAATCAAGGATAATAATCTGCAGATAATCGGCAGAGCCCTATTTATTACTTTCCTTGTGATTCATAGTTTGATTCTGTTAAACTCATGTGTTTTGGAACAGTTTTTGCTCAGCTCAGTGTGCTGGATATGAAGTTCCACATACTGATTTCCCCTCATTACCTGGAGAGCGCCCTCTTGCAGCCAGATTGTACCATCACCGTGCTAAACCTGGAGTACTGCCAGCTGGGGACACCAAAGGTGGACAGCCTTTTCATCCATGCTAAAAGTGATTTCTAATTTCATTTTGTCTTTTTTTTTTCAGTTTGGGTGGAGAGGAGGGGTTCAGGTAATGAGACTGGAATAATCTTTGTGATTAACTGATTGATCCTAATTTCTCCAGTCTTGTGTAATTTGAGGTTGTCAAAATCATCCAACCATGTTAGAGACTGCAAAGGCACTTCACTCTGGCATTATTTCACAGCTCTCTGGCCATAGACATTAATGTTTTTAAGGGGGGTATCCCTCTTTTTTGAAACAGTGATATACTAAGCTCACAGATGTGTAAGTCAGATGTAGTGAGCAATCATGTTGAGTGGGTCTTCTTCCCTCCAGACAGCCAATGTCTTCGTGAACTGAGTGTGGTGCGTAATGGATATAGCCCTCACAGGAGTGATTACGGTCCAGCTGGTTATTCTGGCCTGGCCCAACTTATGCAAAGTGGCCATCTCACCAAATTGAATTTAGGTGGATGTGGTTTTGCATTGACAGGTATGTTTTGATTTGCCTTTTCCTAAATAGAGTTGTGATAGTTGTTTTGCCTTGATTGTAGAAGCCTACAGATTATTCGGTTCAAATTGGGAAAGCTTTTAAGACCGGTATACAAATGAACTTCCAACTTAAATGTGTAATTAATTTCTGTGAATTACCTGGTCCAGTTTAGCTGCTGTTTTTGGTGAAAATGTTGAGCAGCCGGTAAAAATCACAAGTGAATTTGAAATGAATTGATTTATTTTATGTAGGTTTTCTTAAGTGTTTGCATCCTTCTGAAGTCACATTCCATATCATAATGATAAATATAATGATAATGCAGACATTCACTGAGAACTGGTGCTTATTGGGCACTAAACATCATTATTAGTGCTGCTATAGCAGGCCTAGAAACTTTCCCGAAACTATCTCAGCTTCCTGGGAGTATACAGCTCGGTACTACCATTTCAGGCACAAGCAGCTGATCAAACACAATAACCTCTAGTATTTACCCTTAGAGGAGCCCATTGGCATCTCTGGATGGACAGAGGGGGAGAGAGTGAGAGCGAGAGAGAGGGGGAGAGGGAAGCAAGAAGGGGTAAACCAACTTGCCCAAGGACACAACAAATGTGCATTACTGCGATCGGGCACCGATCATAGTTCCGCATCACTATGATCGACCTACAGTAACAACCAAGCCATAATGTCCCAAGTCCTGGTATCAGATGCTTTGTGTCATTTGTACGTAGCCTAAAACATGTCTCATTACACCTTCTGTAGCATGGTTGGGTTTTTGAATTCTTTTTTTCTCACTTAGGTTGGGCCCATGCCACAGATTTTGTGGAAGCCTTGCGTCTCAACTTTTCTCTTCATCAACTTCTCCTGGATGCCAATTGTTTGAGTGAGTACCAGAATACACTCTGTATGGAGGGTACTTGTTGGCATAAATGTCAACAGTTCACATTCTTGTGTCAAGTCCACTGAACTAGAGGCCAAATATCATTGCATAATTCAGGGTTCTTTTTTCTTTTTGGGTTATTTTGGGATACCTGACAGCTGATGAGTGTCTACATCTGCTTGGCAGTGCCTTTGTCAATTCCTTGCCGGAAACTGACGGTCAAGCCTCGAACCTGTGCCTCGACCTCAGGTAAGCATGTAGGTCTGGGGGGAGGGAATTGGAGAACATACGTCTTGGTGAGAGAGCTTGCATATGTATGCATTGCCTTTGACCCGTCCCCCTACATGCAACCTGTATGCAGTGTCTGCAACCCCTCCCCCTTCATGCGGATGTACCGGTACTTCATGGACAGTTCCTAATCAACTGAGCTCATTTTTCTTCACATTATAGCTTCAACAGTGAAATTACCCATGACGGAATGGACAGGTTCAGCCAAGCAATCCTAGCTAGCACCAAGCAAGGTCGCCGAAGTAGCCGTCTCTGCCACCTGACATTGACGAAGGAAGAAGGGGAGAACAACCCTGGTGTGCACTGGGAGCTGGCTGAGCTAATGAAATTGACTGTAAATCGCGCAGCGTCCTTCGAGTTGCCCCTTAATTCTGACCGTGGACACATCTCGGATTATAGAGGCTGGAGGATGGAGCATCAGTCACAGACTTGAGGGGGGGGGAATTATTTCCCTGTCTGAATTCTGGTTCACAGGAATCACAGCTTTAGACCTCTTTGGTCAATTTCTGGCCGTCAAAAAATGTTACTCCATGTACACTGGCGTGCGAAAGTTTGCCCGCACCCTCCGTGAAATTTTTCTCAAGTTCATTTTTTAATAAAAATTACCTCCAACACAACTTTTTTCCCTCCCTGTGTCCTTCATGGTTGTTTTATTCAGTTTTAGTCATATTTTTGCTTGTCTACGGGATCAAATTCTAAGGGAGAACACGCAGAATCCGCGAACAGCCCGAACGCTTTATTGAAACGCCATTTTGGAAGACGTCATAATATATTAATGAGCTCATGAATAACATTATCTGGGTATTTAAATTCACAGCGCGCTGTGGCAAACAAGTTTTTCAGCGCCCTAAATGAATATTTATCAGATCATATGGCACCGTCATTCATAAATATGGTAAATACTACGCTTACTCAGGTAAAATATCTGCATGTGAATCACTCTATTACTGTCAATCTAACGATCAACAATGCTGCGAAAATCACATCTCACAGACGTCCAAAAAGGGATGATCGAAGCCCTCCACGGGGAAGGAATTTCTAATCAAGAAATTGCCCGAAGGTTGGAGATCGATGAAAAGACGGTGAGATATAATCTTCTTAAGTTGGAAGAGAATAATTCAATGGATACTCTTCCACGCTCTGGCCGGCCAAAGGCTCCAAGTGCACAGGCTGAACGGCACCTCATCAGGACATGCCGCCAAAACAGATTTATGACCGCCCCCGAGCTCGCAGTGGAAGTTGCCAACGCCACAGGAGTGACAGTTCACCATACAACTGTTTCTCGTCGCTTAGCAGTAGCCGGGTTTCATGGGTGAGTTGCAAGGCATAAGCCACGCCTCACTGCAGACCACAAGGCCCGAAGGCTGCGCTGGGCACGTGAACACCTCGCCTGGAGCCCTAACGACTGATCGAAGGTTCTCTGGTCTGATGAAATCCGATTCCAGCTCTTCCAGTCTGATGGGCGTGTCTATGTTCGACGCTGCGTTAATGAAGAATTTGCAGAGAACTGCGTTGTCCCATTGGTTAAACACGGAGGCATGGGAATCATGGTTTGGGGTTGCATGAGCTCTGCCGCTGTCGGTGACCTGGTGCGGGTCGTAGGGAACATGGACGCGGCGGGCTACATCAACGTGCTCGACAACCATCTGCTCCCTTCTGACCACCGTTTGATTGGCACGGAATTCCTGTTTCAGCAGGATAATACCCCACCACACACTGCTAGAATTACACGGGAATATCTTGCCAATCAAACCCCAGATTTCGTCTGAGAGATGGGGGGTAGTTGGGACTTCCAGTTGATGGAATGGCCCGCCCAGAGCCCAGATCTGAATCTGCTGGAGAATTTGTGGAACGAGCTCGAGCGGCAACTCCATCGTGAAGTTCGCCCTCGAAATCAAGACCAGCTCTTTGAAATTCTCCATTGGATTTGGAAAGGCTTGGATCCTCAGATCCTGGCAAATTTAGTGGGTTCCATGGGCCGACGATGCCAAGCGGTCATTGATGCTGGTGGGGCTTATACGTGATACTGAATCACTGATTCACTCATCGTGTTTTTTCCGTTACATGGGCGCCGCCATATTGGATTTTCACATTGACTTTGTGTAGTTACAGAAGATTAAACGTCAATTTAATTACCCAAGGGACCCCAAACAAGTAATTTTCCTAGCGTAAGTGAATTTATATAAAATAATACATATTATTGTAAACACTGAAGTTGTTTGCTTGATTTAATCTGTATGCTTTATTTGAAAACTGACAGGACAAAACGTTTTTTATGGGTGCGTGCAAACTTTTGCTCGCCAGTGATTGGAACCATGTCATTGCTTTTTTAGTGTGCAATTCTTAACTACATCGAAAATGTGAGGAAATACAATTTTACATAAATCACAACTGCAAGTAAGATGAGGCAGCCAAATCATGATCCATACGTGTATTCTGTTTACAAGTCTTTGACGGTTATGCGGATATTAATTTATAGAAGTATATTTTTGAAAGATTAATGTCTTTTTGCCAGTGTCTGAAATAGTTTTCCCTGTGTAAATTGAGGTTTATTCACAGCGAGTGTCATGATGCTTGTGTATTTTTTGTCGAACCGTGCTATCTTGTTACTCTGAATGATTACTGCAAATTGTCAATTTCTTTCAGACCCTGTCTTGGAGTTTTTGCCACATTTATGTTGTAAATTGTCAGTTGTGACCTACCAATTATATAGATCAGCTGAGTGTAGAACATATGAACTAAGATCAAAAACAAGTTACCATGTCACTACTATGAGTCTGGCATCGGTGCGTAACTGGTCTATGCATGTTATTGGTAAGCATATAATATTAGTCTGTGTGGCAGAGTCAGTTATTGTGTTGTATGTTTTTAAGAGCATTGAACTACTAGGAATATCACCCCAGACATTGTTACTCTTGTATGAATGAAAACTGATATCCCTTTGGGGTAAAATGTATTAAAAGGTCCACTTGAAAATAAAAGATTTAAAATTGTCCATGTTGTTACAGACTAACTCTGGATGTTAGTGCTGTTGTAGCTTCTTCTGTTTGGATTTTTTTATTTGATTTATTTGCCCTTTCACATACAATAAATAATAATAAAAAGAATTGATGTATATATGTATTAATAAGCCTTGTAGACCAAAAATATATACATTGTACATAAAATTAAGATATTAAGACTATGGCTACATACATGTAATGAAAAAAATAAAGAGCAGGGATGACACAGAGAAGTTATAAAAGCTTATTTCCATTGTGGTTCAAAATTGTGAAAGATTTGCACATTGAAACTATTTCTGAGATTTAGGGAGGAATTTAATACACATAGCGGGCATGAAAGTGTACTCAGAAAAGACAGGTGCCAATTAACTCTGGGCTCCGTATAATCTGAAGTAGACCCAGGAGTATACGTAGGACCCTGTTCATCGGTCTAAATCTAATACTGTGTATCATTAAACTCTTGGGCAAGGGCAAACTTTTAAGTCGGCCGGTGGCGCTCTTCTTCTCGTATGAAGCAGGTGTATACCCGCCGCGGCCCAAATAGCCAATTACAGCCAGATATGGGACGAGAAAAACGGAGCGTGTATGTGTGTAGTACATACTCGTCTACGCAATATTGACAGTGTAATTTGCGTGGAGCCTGGGAACAGGACTATGTGCCCAATAGTGTATGTAGTCTACATACTCGGAACCAAATAGCATTGCACACAAGTCGTGACCGTGCTTCTCTAATCAAAATTACCGGCAAAGTTTTCGAGCTGACAAAAAGGATTACGGGTTAGGTGTTGGTGAGTACGAGTACGAGGGAATCGTGGACTTACATTATAAACTAAGCACGGTAAAAATTATGTATATTCTAAAACATAAATTAAATACATGTACCTCATTCATGTAATTTACCATTTTAACCCACCTGCCCACGATTTTGTCAGGGGCCTATGCTATGGGAATGACAGGGTTTGTTGTCCGTCGCGTTTCGGAATGTCAGCTTGGGAACACAGTGCACGACGAGCCCTATATAGGCCTGGGCCTCGATAGATGGAAAGATCAATAGAACAGAAAAAAAGTTGCATCCTGACTCCACTTTTCTCATCATACATGTATATCATCTCAATAAAAGTCAGTCATTACAGAAATGCTGGAAAGATGCGAATTCTGGACTGAGAAACATTTACCAGTGTTGTTGGGAAATACTTCGAAAATTCTCTTAACGGTGTCAGGTCAACTCGACCGTTTGTCAACTCAACTCGAGTCAACTTGACTCTCGACCAACTTGACTGCTGTTCCTTCAACTGTTAAGGTCAACTCGACTCTCGACCAACTTGACCATGCATTACCTAAATGTTGTTCTTTATTGTGTTGGCATGTTAATAAATACTGTAAAATCCTTAACAGCGAAAGGGCATAGAAGGAACACATTTTTCCTAGTTCTGGATCACGCGTGTAATTTGTTTAACTGTGGGGTTCGGGGTTCGTGCGTGCGTGCTTCTTCTCAAATTGGGAATATTATTTTTGAGTATGTCATTGAGGATTCATTGAGCCGAAATTACATGTAGCATCCATAATTTTCGCGATCTGGAACCGATCCGATCTTTATTTTTCCTCTTTTAATATCTATTTTTCAAAGAAAGTGTTTGTCTAATAAATTCGTAAATGGTCGAGTTGACTTGACTTTGAAGTCGAGTTGTTCAGTGGACAAGTTGGTTCAACGGTCGAGTTGGTCAGGAGTTGAGTTGAGTCAAGTTGGCAAACGGTCGAGTTGACCTACAATCCTCTTCACTCCTCATAGACTTTGAACACAACTGCTGAAGTGGAGTCAGGAAGCAACATTTTTTCCGTCATTACGATATTTACAGGACATGTATTTCAACTTAGAAAGAGTACATGTAGGCCTAAATACAGACGCTTTTTAAGTAGGCCATTAATAGTAGGCCTACTGTTAGCCCAGGTTGGATGTCGTCTAATTGCATTCTGACTATTAAACATCCAGGGTGTAAAAGTCCTCCCACAGTGCAAAATTTTGTTCAGCGTTTTTTTCTAACTTTTTTACCTGGCGAAGACAGCTCAAATGTTATTCACAAGTGCCTTTTACCCCGAATATCGTAAATGCTGCGTTGAGACAGTAGTTGAAATAACTTAATATGCCCATGGACAACGTATTTTGCAAGAAATTTAGTGCAACTCTATGCTTTCCGTCGTGAACGATCTACATTACGTTCATCTAGTACTAGAACGTGCACTTTCACGTGCACGAAATGCATAGTCGCCCTTTATGCATGTGCGGAAGAGCTGTGGGTATGAAAAAGTCGCAGATAAGGCTGTGTCTGAAACGGGCTTCCAAAGCTACGGTTACAGTGTACATGTAGGTCTGTGGTCCTACATATACATCTAGCTCTTGACAACATAACAGAATGTGGGCTGAGCTTGGAGGCCATTTCCACATGCGCAAATGCATACTACTAAATGAACGTAGATCGTTCACAAATTGCGACAGAAAGCGTGGAGTTTCATAAAATTTCCTGCAAAATAGATGTATGTTGTCCCCAGCCGTATTTGTGTAAGGACACAATACTGGCTAACAAAAATGGGACACATAGGTAAAAATTCAATCTAGTGAAAGGTGTTTAATTTACTTTTAAATTATGACAATGGACCACCCTCTATCAGAAAATAGCAATGGGAAGATAATCGGCCGAAGAAATTTTCTTCCATGCAGTGCTTTCTGTAGAGGGGGACCTCATAAGTTAACGTTGGTTACGGTGTCCACTTTGCAGTCAACCATGCAATAATAAAAGTCAAAGAAAAACAATGTGGAGTTGTATTGTTGTGGTTAAGCTTTTCCTCCTTTCTGAAAGTCATCTTTAAAAAAAAAGGTTAATTGTTACTAATTTTACGATATCTTAATAAGGTGGACACCGTAACTAACGTTAACAAGTGTACTTTTTCACACACAACAATTTTAAATGATTTGCAGTTTGATGACTTGAGGAAAACAGCTGGTTGCGAAGCTTGCAAGTACTTCAAAGAGGACATTATCATTGACAACCAAAGAACAGATACCCTCAATTTCAAAGATCTTTGTCCTGTAGTTTAACGTTAGTTACAAAAATGACACGGACACCAAAAATTTCGAATCAAAGCTAACATTTCATGTGACAAGTTTATTATGACTTGCTTTACTGGAGCCCTCAAGGTAGTTGCCTCACCTTCAGAAAATTGCCTATGTTACTATGTGCAGGTGTTAATACATGCACATGCTTTTTCATTTCTTGGGAGCATCTCTGTGATCTACATATCTGATAAGCCACTTCAGCCTATTTTTAGATGCCCTATATGCATGCAAGAAGGTTGCACATGAGCTTCACAGAAGTTGAAATCTTTGACATTGTGAACTTAAGTACATGTATGTATATTTAAATGTGCACCATTTGCAACATTAAACAATTCTGAGGAACAAGTAAATTGAGTCAATGACTATTTTATTTTTCATTCTAATCTTGTTTCTTAAAAACTGTATTTCATTGTGGAGGCTATACACTGACGATCCCATCTGAAGAACATGGCACATCTCATTAAATGAATTTCATTGAATTTATTCAGTTCGTGCCACCTGGGTGACTCATCTTTGCTGAAAAACTGATGAACTTTTGACTACAGACCTTAGACAAACCTCTGATGACATACTTAGACAAAACTACTTTTGGCAATAAACGTTTAAAAATACTTATTAGCATAGACACTGTATAGTGCATTAATTTTACCTACTTCTTTGCTGTCCAAGTGAAAGTGACGCAAAGATGGATCTGGAATAAGTGAACTTGGATTAACAACACACAGAATGAATTTCCTGTTAACGGTCAGATCTTTTTCCGAAACAAAACTTTGCTTATTTTTATTTGGACGATCCATGCAGTATATAACTGCCAGTTCATCACTAATGATGCGCTTGATGGCACCTGGATACTATGCATCCTCAAATGCGACGACAACTATATCCCCTGCAGTGAGCTGGCGATCGGCAGGCTCTTGTGGGGTCCTGAAATTACAGAAATGGCAACAGGAATGGTTGAAATCGAATAATCTTTGATTTAATTACTACTAAAGCTTCTTTCACAAGGACATGTGAATCTACAGACATATAATCTTATCCAACCATTGAATCTTTTTCTCCTTTCTGGCTTCTGAAATAAGATAGAAGAAAAATAAAATTCAAATAGAACAATTTTTTAACATAACCGGCAGTGGCTTGATTTGTAGAAACATAAAAAAAAAACTCTAACAAGACCCCAGGGGTTCCACAAAGGCAAGTTCCCCTATCTGTGTAAACATCACTTGCCTACGTGTTACATCAACTTCGCTCCATTTACTTTTAATTCACTGCGAACTCGCCCCCATACTATTGGATGACAAATGGGGCGAATTTTAATACGAATGGGGCGAAGTCGAAAGTGCCGGTGTGTAACGAACGTGAAACACTGATGTTTTCTTGAACTTGGCAAGTCTATTCTTTAAGTTTGTTCATTTTTGTGATGGACTTTAGCTTAAAAAGTGTAAATTATTTGTCGTTTTGCAATTTCAAGCGGGACTTCAGATGTTTACTATTTTTTTCTTCTGTTCGTTAAACATGGACACGATTCACACGAAACCATCCAAGCGGTCCGCTACAAAGCCCAAAAATCCACCCATTGACTATCCATTAAAATCTTCCCTTTTACAATGCCATCTGACCTCTTTTCACAAAAAAATACAGAAAATAAAATCTATTTAATTTGATACAAACCTTTTGGCTGCTCTTTTTCCGGATATTGGCTGCTCTTTTCCTGATTGTTGGAGGGAAAGCTGTCGCGCGCAGCAACTTTCTCCGTTCGTTACAAAGAGACGCGAAAGCGGCGCGCGGTGGACACGTGGCTTAAAATAGCTTTATCTCAGAAAAGACGTATTCGAGCCTAAAACAATTGACCTTTAGGTCATCCATGCAGGGTACCATTGCACGTGTACGACCACTAGTCAGACTGCGTTGATCACCAGTTAAAACATGTGGACATTTTACGTTAGTTACAAAATGGACACGAAAATTATCGCGATCGATATGCTGATGTTTTCTCATCCTCGAGGGGAATTATGGTCTAGCACACATTTTACACGATGTTTATTAAGCTCATTTCGAATAAAAATGGCTTTTACAGGTAAGGGTGAGGCTTGTAAATGATGATTCTGGCCCTTTTCGTCATGGTATGGTGTGGTGGACACGATGTGAAACGAACGTTAACGCAGGTTCAGCTGCCATTTTGGAGCGTGGATTTATTTTTTTTTTTTGTAAAGGGCCAAAATATTACTTCATTGCTTAACTCAAAAAATATGACCATTGTGATAAAATACGTGAGCTATAAGTAAAGTAGTTGAGTTCATTAAATTTTGTTCAAGCAATGTCCCATTTTTGGGCGCCATTTTGAACTAAAATTTGCTCTTCAACGTGAATAAAAATTATAGACTCGCATTTACACTGAATTATTTATCTTTATTTATCTCTCAAATACATGTACAACTATAATCTCAAGCAAACATTGCTTGAAAATGGTTACTTCATCTGATAAATTAAAGTTCATTTTTTGCATCATGAAAGTTGGCCAGTATTGTGACCTTACACATTTAGTAATTTCAACACAACTTGGAATTCTGGATACAAGGCACTTGTGAACTACATTTGAGCTGTCTTCGCCAGGTAAAAATGTGAGGAAAAACATTGTAAATGTTGTGGGGGGGTCCAACTACCCCAAAACTGTGGGATCTGGCATCTGCCCCAATCTCAAGCAGACATCTGGCATGTCAGGACATGCAAAGCAGGGGCAGATCCACAATTTTCCTAAAAGGGGGTGCAGTGATCCTGGATTGCCAAAAAAGGAGAGGGGACGGACTTAAGCTGTAATGGTAAAATGCCCATATGGCGTGGGGTCGGGAGCCATTTCAATTTTTACAGCGGATCTATCCGCGTCCCGGTGCGAAGGGGTTAAAACTGGCAATTTCCTCTCTTCTGTTTCCCCTGGCCTACAAGGTATATGTACATATACTGAGCCAGTTTGCACAGTACCTTGAGGAACCCTTGGCTTCATTACCAGAAAGAATTAATAAATCAAATATCTAAATACGTCTTCAGAAAAAACTTTCTGCCTGTTTGCTGTAAATGAATTCCATTTTTTAAATATTGTCCACACTTGTATACAAGAGCCAGGGTCTGCCTTCTTTCACCGTGTTTGCTCAAGCATGGGCGGGGAATAATAGCTGAAAAGCGGGCTGAGGATCTCAATTTTCACGGCGGCTATAGCCGCATCCCGGCACGAAGGGGTTAAATGGCCATTTCAGGTTTTACGAGTCCAATTAATAAAAAAAATTAAGAGTAATTTAAAAATAATGAGAAATATCCTTACTATTGAGAAGAGTTTGGCTTCAATAAATTAGAGGCAAAGGGGCCATGATTTGCCTTGGATTATACCACAGAGCATCTACAATCCAAAATTTTCCCAGGGCCCTTAAGCCAGTAAGCAGGCCCCAGACCCCAGGCAGTAAGAGCTTTGCGCTCTGCACTAGTAGTAGTCTCCCCATGATAAATTTCATCACAAATTGTTTTCAGTTTTTTTTCTTCATGCCCGTACACATGCCTGCTATGGTTGTTTTTACAGCTGCTAGAAGATTCTTTGAAATGCAGCTGCAGTTTATTTTCTTGTGGTGCCCCCTTGAAAACACGTGTGCACCCCTGAAGTGCCCCTAGAAATTTAGCCCTAGGTATGCCACTGCCTGGCTGACAATGGACTGTAAATTGACTTTTTTCAAACACCGACCCAAGTAGCCTGGGAAGTAACAGTGTCTCCTTCCTCATTGCTTAGCGTTTTAGCTGAAGTGAAGATAATGCAGTTTGCAGAAGTTGCAAGTCTGAAGTTGCTTTGCTTGAAACAGTTCTCCAAAATGGTGGCAGGAAATCGCATTCACCTTCATATTCTAGAAGGTGGGTGATGAATGTGATCGAGAAATGAAAACAGTGTTGGTCTTACATTCAGCACTGTTTGCAACTACTTGTAAAATGATGTAATTACATGTACATGTAACTCCTTTTCCCCTGAGATGTACATACATATACATGTACCTCTATTTAGGTACAGGGTAGTTAGAGCAGTTCTCAGAGTAATACTTATAGTTCTCGGGTAGCACTTTTACTGTTGTACTTGGCAAAGTCCAAACGTTAAATGTAATACCAAGAAAACTTGATGTGCATGTGCAATGTAGGTGCATATCAATGCCAAAGTATATAGTTCAAGTAGAAAGGAACCATGATGTTTATTGTGTGCTCTGCCAAAATGTCACTGTCTTGGTCAACATCTTCAGGTCATAACTCAGTGCACAGACTTTGTACATGTATAGGAATACATTGCATTGCTTTGACGTTACTGCAGCCTGCATGTCAACAGCCAATCTTGACACTTAATGACTTAATGAATTGGCTACACTTTTTGGAAAGAACTACCAAGTGCAACATATTGCTTGCATTTCTTTTTCCCAGAAAGTGGAGAGAGGCAGAGTGATGAACCCCATGGTTCTAGGGTAGAGGTAACTCAGGAGTAGACATGTACATGTAATTAACTCAGCATAATTGGATATGCTGACAGCTAACACGAAACACTTCTCCATTTGTTTCACATGATACATGTACATGTACATATTTCAGAATTCCCCTCTCGTCTCCTGAGAGACCTTGTGCCTGTGCTGAGCATAAATGACTTGGCGAGACTACATCGAATTCTCCGAGAGAAAGGTAAATCCATCCTCCCTCTTCTCTCAGCTCCAGTCTTGGGCCATTGGTAATTTATTCATTTTTAGTTACTTTACAAAAAAAGGTAATCTGAAGTAGGCTGTTTTTGTTTTTTCTCCCATTTTTTTCCTAGGTATTGGTGTGCAACAATACTGGCTGAAGTTTTATCGTCAGGCTTTCCAGGAAGACAGATTGGCGAGACAGTGTTCTTGTGATGACAGCAATTTGGCCAGTTTGGACTGGAGACAGAGGCTTCTTGAAAAGAGGTGTGAACAAGAGCTCCTGAAGTTAGGTCCCTCACCAAGTGAGGGAACAGAAGAGCAAGGTGAGCGATCATTGTGCCTCTGAGCAGACAATTTATTCTATACTAATGCTCTGAAGTCATGTTTATTAACTGCTGTTATTTAGCCAATAAAAAAAACATTTTCTTGATCTCACTTACATGTACTTGCATTTCCCCACCATTCGCTTTTTGGAGGGGGAGGGTTTATGGTTAAAGTTCAAACACAGTTTGAATTTTGATGTTTTAACAACATGTACACATATTGGTCTAGGCAAGTTAAAAACCAGTTTAATGGTTAAAGACTCTTTATATTAAGTATAGTTTAAGTATCAGCAAATATTGGAAGGAGGAAAGCTGTTGGCTTTTCCGAACTCCTTTGTCAAGAGTTTATAAAAAATCAACCAATTACAAATGACTGCATCTTCTGTTCTAAAACTAGAGAAACCAACGTTGTAGCTTATATTCATCTCTACCCACTACATGTAATTCTTTACACCAAATCACAGTCCAATTTTAAGAATTTGTATTTGTTAATTTGTGATCATCCACAGCACAAGAGATGCCATACCAGTTTGTTTAAAACACATTGTAACTTCATAATAGGAGCCTCTTTACTCCCAGAGTCTGTCTACTTATTGCAGACACATTGAGTTTGAAGATTTTGGACATTTTACGGAATCCACTCTCCACTCATGGACCGCTGGATGATTTCTTCCCGTCTTTGGTAGTTCTTCACAGTGATCTTCTTCCCTATGTTCAGGTCAGTAAACAAACTTAAATGTATGTACGTGTGTCATTATGACGGGACTCTGTGCTACTTTGGAAAGTAATGCCTAACATTCTCAGGCATTGTTGTTGGGGACTTTTCTTTGACTTTAACTTTCTAGGAGAACCAGGTCTTTCAAAACTTGCAGTTGCTGGGTTCTACCATCCTGGATCCTTTTCAAAGTCCTCAGTTAAACTTTTGGTTTTGTTTTGAATGGTCGAGGTGTGCATTAGTCTGCTGACACACATATGTATCTGTTTTGAAGTCAGTTGAAATCACAAGATCAGCAGTTGGTTTTTCATTTGTTCTCTTTGCAGAGGAATGAGGAGATAATGAAGATTCTACAGAAGAGTTTGAGAGAGCTGGTGCTGACTGACTACCTGCCCAAGCATGAGAGCATCTTGCAGAGGTTCCTGGAGTTTCTGATTCATCAGGGTGTCTTGAGAAAGTTCACTCTGAAAAATCCTGTGTGTGAGACAGCCAGTAACTTTTTCAACATCCTCAAAGTGTGTGCTGGAGTGCACGACGAGATCCCAGAAAGTGGCTGTGGACGTGTTGCAGTGTCGTGCTGTGGAGGAGAATGCTGCGAACCACTGAGGTCTCACTCGGAATCAACTAGGACCAAGGAGGCACCTTGCGCTGGACCACCACTCTGCCAGATATCTCAAGGGGAGGCTGTAGGTTTGCAACAGCAGCAGGACCCATACAGTTCTAGTGCCCAGCCAAATAAAATAAATATGACTGCCAACCACTGCATACAGCATCTGGTCTTGTGCGATTGTTTCTTCAACAATGAGCGAGATCACGTGCAGATGCTGGAGAAGCTGTTTAGCATATGGCCAGGCCTGAGAGAACTGGAATTTGCGAACTCTACGAAGAGTGGTAACTTGGTTTGTGTTGGCCTTTGTTTGACTTTGTTTTAATTTTTCCCATGATTCATTAGCCAATTGTATGCATCTACAGAGATTTGCTGAAATCACTTTTAGATGGCATATGTTTATTAGGCCATGTCCAAAATGGATGGAACAGCAGGCCGTGACGAATCACCTGTCCGATAGCCCTAGGCAATCAAATTTTCATTCAAGCAATTAAAAGTCTGACTAGCTGTGTCTTTAGCTTATATCTTATATCACCAAACATCTTTCAATACCCTTTTCCCACATTAAAATGCTGGTTTTTATTGTTTCGTCACATTTGCAAGGTTTGAAAAGAAACTTCTGTTCCCATTCATGTTTCGCTCTCGCAGTGGTGAAAATACATGCGCAAAGCTCAATACATTAAATGAAGCTGTGCTGGTTCCTGATGCGTTGCACCCATGCAAAAGAATTCATGATGGAAATGTAGCAACCGGAACCAGTCTGTACATGTACTGTACGTTGGGCAACACACACATGAAACTCTAACACTGCCTAAAGGTGCCAGTCAAAAAAACATCAATGTTGCAAGATGTTTTCTGCAAGTAAATTCACATGACTTGGTCTGTTATTTATTTATGTATTTTCTGTGTTCGTGGGTTTAATTTGAAGTTGTTTTGCTCGTACTTGGAGCGATTTGGGTTGGCAAAGTGGTTCTTTCCTCGCTTTCCACCTCTGTGGTCCGGGTTCGATTCCCAGCTCGGTCCACATGTGGATTGGGTTCTCAGTCCCTACCTGATTCCGTGGGTTTTACCCAGAATATTCCTCTGGGGTTTTCCTCTCACCCCTAAAACTGTAACTGCTTCTCATTGTCTCCTCAGTCTCTACAGGTTTCCTTTTGAGGTATCCTTGGTGCCATTACCAGAAAAAATAATAATAACAAATTTCCTACTGCGGCGCAAGGTTTATTGCCAGCTGGTCTGGATGCATCATGCATCTTACCACGCTTACCACGTGATACACAGACATTGTTGGCCAGCCTTAGTGAATTGTCGACTGTAGAAATTTTTACATAGATAAAGACAGTTCATCACTTTTTGAGATAATTTTGGAAGCTGTCATCTCCATTCAGTGTTCATGCCATTCAATCAGCACAAGGAATTGACCTAAAAAAACAAAAAGTTTTCTGACCTATCAACCCAATTTTTGAGAGACATGGAAGCACAACTATTTTTGGCCTGATACAAGACTACATGTATGTGCATGCAGTAGGCCTAAGTTAAAGAACTACAGTAATTGTGGATTCCGAGAAATCTTGGGCAATTGTTGATCCTATTTGGGCAAGCAAATTTAAGGCATGGCCTGCCCAGTTGGCAAGGTTAAAAATTGTGGCAGCCTGCGGAACTGTTACTAAATGATCAGTAAAAATGGCTAAACCAGCTTTGGAAAAGATGAATTAGGTATTCTGAAAAGTTAACAGGGTGTTTTTCATTTATACTTGAATGTATTGCTAAAATTGGTTGTCAGCCGTGGAAGATCCAACGAAAGAAATGGTATGTTGAGAAAAAGTTGCCCTAATAGTTTGATTTAAGGACCGAGCATTTTGTGTGATCTGCATAATCGTTTACTTGGATTTCACTTTGACCAAAACAAACTCACTAACACTTTTGCTGTCTTTATGTAAGATTCAGTGCAGTCAATTCACAACACAGTGAGCCATCAAGAGGTTGTCATGGAGAGGTTTTTGTTGTGCATTACTGGATAAATAGTCTACAAAGGCTCACTCGCTGACTGCGCTGTACATGGGAAACTTCAATTTTTCCAAATACTTGTTTACAGCGATTGAAAAATTGAAATGTTTTATTTCAGTTGGGTGTTACATGTACACGTAAGTCGTCTTAAAGATGGTTTTGTGTGGTGCAGGGACCGACTCAATCAAATATCCCCAAGTTACTGATACATGCACATACCAAAGTGAGCTCAATCGCGGCAGCATGTTGACGTTAAATTTTAAAAGTGGCCTGTTTGTGGCAAACTCTTGGTGGCGCTCTGTATTGTGAATTGCCCTCATTGGCAAACATGAGCAGTCTAAAGCATCTGATCTTGAGCCTTCCATAATAGAAAATGTTGTGTAGAGTGACAAAGTTTCGTCTTGTTTGACATTCTTTCCAGGAGGAACTTGGGAGAAACCTTGTATCAGGGCTCTTATAGGCCTGATTAGGGGACAGAGGCCCACTCCTTCATTGCAGAGGCTGCGCATTCAGGAGAGCTCTTTCGATGAACATTGGCTACTCTGCATGAGTGATCTGTTAATGAGGTTAGTCTCATTGTCAGAGGGGCTTGTAAAATCTCAGACGCTCTATGTGTTGTTCCTTTTGGCAATCCCAAATAGCAGTTTCCATGGCTGATGTGAGGAGCCTGTTCTGTTTGGTTGGGCTGGCTTACATGTAGGTTTGTCTTGTCTTTGGTCTTTTGTTTTTAGTGTTTTGTTTCTTGTTTTTAATTTTTGTTTTGTTTGTTTCTCTAGCATCCCCCAACTTCTATTTTATCTCTGAGGTTTTGTGGGGATCCTCATTTTTTCCTACAGATCAGAGTTCAAGACACTTGAGCTGGAGGGCACTAATTTTCGATTCCTTATCAGAGACTCGGAAGGCGGGAGGCCATGTCTGCCAAAAGATGGTCAGCTCACAAACTACCTGCTTTTCTCGATTTTTCTTTTTTTGTGTTTCACTTGGCTGACGCTGTTGTGGTAGCAGTGATCACTCCCTGGGTGCCTGCTAGAGTGTTGAAAAATATGAGGTTGTGATGAGAAACGCTACTCAAATGTTGTACAAATGAAATGCTCTAACTCAAATAAGCCAGTGTTTGTAGCATTTTGCTGTGCATCAAATGTTTGCTACCGTATCTTGCCATGTCAAAGTTGAAGTTTTCTGTCAGTATACTATCATCCATACGTTGTTAGGCCTCGTATTTAGTAACAGATGAACCTCCTGCCTCCTAATATTATTTATTATTACATGTACTATGTACTTTAGAATGCAATTTTTGTCTTAATATAAACCTGCAAAATGCACCGTTGTATCTCAGTGAACCTTATTTTCAACTTTTGTTTCACTATTTCAAAGGATATTTTACTTCCCTTTTTGTTTTTATGCTAATGAGTATTTTTATATTCATGAGCAAAAGTGTGATGTCATCTCAGGAAGAAACCTCAATGTTACATTGGTATACAGTGGAACGCCGCTATAACGAACAAGATAGGGTCCACGCTAAATGTTCTGTACAGCGGTCGTTCGGTATAGCGAACTTAACTGCCAAACGTTTCGTTGCCATGTTGAATAGTGCCCTCTCTTGTCTAACTGAAGTGCACCCTGTTGTGATACCTTAGGTCGCTGTTTTCGTGATGTTTTGCCGTTGCATTCAAGTTTAAGGTTTCTAGAAATGTATCTGTTAATTATTTTTGTTAAACTTTTTTGTTAAAATTGATATCAAGTTTATCCTAAAACTTGTGAAACTACTGCTCAGGATCGATCTCTGATGCATGCTGTGGCGAATCTCGATTAATTTGTGTATCAGCGGCACCCTCTTTAGAATATTGTTAGTGCTATGCCACCGTGCACGTACTACTACGTGCGGTTTTCTTCCGCACCCAATTATATGGGATCGCAAAACCAGTGTCTATTCAATACCGTTGACAACTAGTGGCTTTCCCTTCTAATCCTTGGGGAAATAATGGCCACTTGTCACTTTCCAACATAAAAAAACACTGACTGTTTTATCATATTGACATTCGGGAATTACAAATGGCAACTGAATAGTGTTCGGTTAGTTCTGTGCACCAATTATTGGGAGCCAAGGTACGATGTTCGGTACAGCCGAATGTTCGGTATAGCGGTGATCAGTATAGTGGCATTCCACTGTACACAAAAAGTACTGCATACAATACTGCAAAAAAATTTCAGCTATACTTTAATGATTTCCATTTTACTACTCGTTTTTGTTTTTACCACCCAGTAATCAGTTTCAAATATAAACATTGGGACATTTGATCAAGGAGCAAATCTTTGAATAATAGGCACAGACCTGTTTATTACTTTCGTTGTGATTCATAGTTTGATCTCATTCTACTCGTGCCCTTTGGAACAGTTTTCGCTCACATGAATGTGGTTGATATGAAGTACCACCAGCTGGTTTCCCCCCACTACCTGGAGTGCGCCCTCTTGCATCCAGATTGTACCATCACCGTGCTAAACCTGGAGTACTGCCAGCTAAGGACACCACTGGTGGACAGCCTTTTTGTTCATGCCAAAGGTGGTTTTTGATTTTATTTTGTCATTTTTTTTCTGGGTGGAGGGAAGGGGTTCAAGTTATGAATACTGAACAATCTGTGATTAATTGATTCTCTTGTTCCTGTCTAGTATGCGTCACTTTGTTGTATTTTTTAATAATCTACCCTTAGTAATTAGTTAACTGTAAAGGTTAACTTATTTATGATTTTGTATGGAATAGTGTGATGTAACAGCTTCACTCCCAAGATTATTTCACAACTCACTGGCCCCAGACATAAAAGTTCTGTATTACTGAAACTTACATATCGAGATCACCGACGTGTAAGTTGGATGTAATGAACGATAATGTTGAGTGGGTCTTCTTCCCTCCAGACAGCAAATGTCTTCGTGAATTGAGTGTGGTGCGTAATGGATATTGCCCTCACAGGAGTCATTACACTCCAGCTGGTTATTCTGGCCTGGCCCAACTCATGCAAAGTGGCCGTCTCACCAAATTGAATTTAGGTGGATGTAGTTTTGCACTAACAGGTATGTCTAGATTTGGATTTTTGTCTAGATTTCTTTTTAAAGGGTTGTGTTTTCTTCAAAGTTCTCCTCCAAACTTCTCCAAAACTTTCGATTCAAATTAGAAAAGCTTTTAAGGAATTACAAGTTTTCCTAATTTAAGCGGGTAATTTATTTCTGTGAATTACCTTGTCCAGTTTGGTGGTTGATATGACAAGGA
This sequence comes from Acanthaster planci, assembly GCF_054643075.1. Classification (NCBI taxonomy): domain Eukaryota; kingdom Metazoa; phylum Echinodermata; class Asteroidea; order Valvatida; family Acanthasteridae; genus Acanthaster; species Acanthaster planci. The sequence continues at coordinate 14,792,223 of NC_141788.1, forward strand.
TTTTGGGTAGCCAGTAAAATCACCCATGAATTTGAAATTAATTTTTTTGTTTAAGGAGCACCTCTACAGAAAAAAGCCCTTTCTAGCTTGTTATAGTTGAGCTGTGGATGCTTCCATATTTATTTGAACAGATAAAATCAGAGAAAACATGCTTTCCTTAGAGGTGCTCTTTGATTTAGGGTTTCAGAAGTGTTTGCATCCTTCAAAACTCACATTCCATATTTAGTTATAATAATTATAATGATAAACGTATTAATAATGCAGACATGTCCACCAAGGACTGGTACCTAATGTGCATAATTATTATCTTTATTATCGCTGCTCACTAGGCCCAGAAACTTTCCTAAAATCAACTCTGCTCCCTGGGGAGTATACAGTGCTGTCATTTCAGACACAAACAGCTAATCAAACACACTAACTTTCTGCCTGTTCTCCTGGAGGAATCCATTGACACCCCTGGGTGGAGAGAGAGAGACCCAAGGGGGGGGGGGTAAAGTAACTTGCCCAAGGACATAACAAATGCCCATCATTAAGATTGAGCACTCATCATACTACCCCATTATCATACTGTGATTGGCCTACAGTAACCACCTTGTCACAAGTCCCCAGTGTTGGATGTTTTGTGTCAGTTGTTGGCAGCCTATGGCAAGTCTCATTACAGCTTCTGTAGCATTGGTGCATGGGTTTTTAAACTTCTTTTTTCTGACGTAGGTTGGGCCCATGCCACAGATTTTGTGGAAGCCTTGCGTCTCAACTTTTCTCTTCGTCAGCTTCTCCTAGAGGACAATTGTTTGAGTGAGTACCAGAATACACTCTGTATGGAGGGTACTTGTTGGCATAAATGTCAACAGTGCACGTTCTTGTGTCAAGTTACATTTAATTCCACTGAAGTAGAGGCCCAATGTCATAGCGTTTTGATTAGTTGAGACCTCAAATGAGACAAATGTGGAATACATCAATAAAGATGCAAATAGTAAAATATTTATGCTTAAAATTACTGAAGAAATTTAACTTACCTATTTCTGACTCGTTAACAGTTTTCATGTGTGATGGTTATATTTGCCCAATCATGGATTATACTACACTGGTTTGGAATGCTGGGTTAACTAAAGCTTAGGTTGAGAAATTGGGGAGCATTATAAAATGTGCGCTGGAAATCATTTTGGGATTTGATTACATGTATTTTGACTATGGACAGGCCCTAATGAAACGTAATCTTGTCTCTTTACAAAACCATCAAAGTGACCAATATTTTGACTTTGCATTAAAATTGAAGACCTCAAGCATGTTTCATGAGTTGTCACCCCAGCCAAAACCAAGTCAGGTGCAATACCAACTCCAAAATGCCAGTATCTTATCAACAATATTATTAATTCTTGTGCTTTCTTAATCAGTGTTCTGTAATTTTATATTTTTATTTTGTATCCAGTTGTTGTAGTGTGATTTTTCATGTTTTAATCTGTTGTTCCAACATATGTTTACATATTTGATGTATGCAGCATGGCAATTTAGCCTTCGGGCTACAAACACAGTGTTTTAATAAACCATAAAAACAATTGCACAACTCACTGTTCTCTTTTTTGTCATTTTGGGATACCTCACAGCTGATGAGTGTCTACTTCTGCTTGCCACTGCCTTTGTGAACTCCTCCCCAGAAACCAACAGTCAAGCCTCCAACTTGTGCCTAGACATCAGGTGAGCATGTAGGTGTAGGTCTCGGGGGGGGGGGGGAATCTGAGAACATACTTCTTGATGAGAGAGCTTGTGTATGTATGCATTGCCTTTGACCCTTCCTTCCCCCTGCACACAACCTGTATGCAGTGTCTGCAACCCCTCCTTCTTCATGTGGACATACTTCATGGACATTGCCTAACCAACTAAGCTTATTTCTCTTCACATTATAGCTTCAACAGTGAAATTACCCACGATGGGATGGACAGGTTCAGCCAAGCAATCCTAGCAAGCACCAAGCAAGGTCGCCGAAGCAGCCGTCTCTGCCACCTGACATTGACGAAGGAAGAAGGGGAGAATGTCCCCGGTGTGCACTGGGAGCTGGCTGAGCTGATAAAATTGACCGTCAATCACAATGCGTCCTTCGTGGTGCCCCTTAATTCTGACCGTGGACACATCTCGGATTATAGAAGCTGGACGACGGAGCATCAGTCACAGACTTGAGGGAGAGAAACTCTTTTCCCCATCTGAATTTTGGTTCACAGGAACCACAGCTTCAGTCCTTCATTTTTAAGGAGCGTGATCACACAGGTGCTTTACCGTGCTCCTCGACAGTCCTGAAGGAGCGTAAAAATCCCGCTTCTAAAAAATCTAATGGCACTTTACAAGTTATGAACAATATGACAAAAACAGTGGATAGCATCTCCAAAAGAGGACTGTGATTGGTGTGTGACTTACGATTTCACATTTATCCTGCCACTTCATACATAGGCCTATAATTATTGTACGAATATGATCACTGTGTAGCGAGCGCGGCCTACTTTCGGACCGGCCAGCCGGCCCTCACGCACGTATAGCATGCACACTGTATGTGTACAGTACTACATATACTTGCATGTCCATGTATGCTGCACGCAGTTTTGCTGTAAGTGGTAGTCTGTTACATGTTTTGAGTGGTCAGTTGAATTTTCAGTGAGAAAAGATTCAATCATTATCGATCTACTTTACAGGGCGCTTAAGCAGATAGCGGTGTACCATAAGCTGTGGTCGTCATGAAAACGTTACTCCCTGCATACATACAGCGTGTGTGCCCATTGAATTCACGCAGGAACCACCCCAGCGTGTCGGACCATAATCAAATGTAAACATTGTCATGTTCGCATGTGGGTGCACGCGTGTTGGTTTGACGTTTTCCCATTCTGATTGAGGTGGGTTTGTTACAGTCTGCATCAACTAAACAAAGTTGAAGTATAGTTTAAACTTGCAAATCCCCTTCGGGTTTTGTTTTTAAAGAAATGCTCAAATCGGGATGAAAAAGGTTCACTGCCACTTTTATTTAAATTGAACTACAACTATTAAACTGTGTTGAATTGTAGGTTGAAACTTACATCTGTACATGTAACATCATCAGCTGGGCCTTAATTTTTCATTTGCAAGTATAAAAATTGTAAGAAAGAAAAAGAAAACAAGTGCTGAGATGATACTATGTATGTGTTGTAAACCCATGTTTCTAACTGAACTTAAAATGAATTTAATTTTAAAAACTGCCCCAAGAACATTATAAACCATCAGAGAAAGTGGAAACAATATAGACCCCCAGGGTACAAACAATCGTTTGACCTTGTTTTCGACTTCTGTTAATTGGTTTATTAAGGAGAGTGATTTACTCTCCTGAGAGATTTGAGGAGAGCGATTTATAGCTCTCCTGGATTTTCTTAAAATGAAGGACTGCAGCTTTGGACCTCTGTGGTCAATTTCTGGCCACCACAAAATGTTACTACATGTACATCTTTATTGATGAGAACTAAGTCATTGCTTTTTCAGTGTGCACTCCTGAACCACATGCAAAATGTAAGGATATTCAATTTTACATAAATTACAACTGCAAGTACATGTAAGATGAGGCTAGTGTTCTTTTTTATATGTGGGAGGAAAATTCCAGAGAAATATTCTCAGGGTGGGAATTTTATATTTAATTTGCTAAATGTTCAGCAAAATTAATGTTTACCCAACATTTTACAGCACATACGAAAAAATTTGTTCCATTGGCGAAGAGATGATCATTATCATAACTGGCTGGCAGTAAATCTTTCACAAGCCAGAGGTGTTCTAAAAGACCTATTACCTGAGGCTGAACCCAAACAGAGACTTTGTGATACTCAAGAGAATGCACTGCGTCCATCAGAACAATAGAGCTGTCACTCACTCTCCAAAAAGGCTTTTCTCACTGTGCTGGAATAAATTTATGTGTATTTAAAAAAAAAAATTCTAGACGGTGATGTGATGTCAAAGGAAAATGGGAACTGACATGGAGAATTCTCCCATTTTGTGTTCACAGTTTCTTAGATTCAGTGTGTGTTTATTTTAACCCCTAAATCATGATACCCACATGTATTTTGCAATTCTGTGACAGTTGTACAGTTAGTTAGAAGTGTATTTTTTGAAAGATTTATGTCTTTTCTCTGATACCTGAAATAGTTGAGTAAATGGAAGTTTATTCATAGCGAAGTGTCATGATAAATGTATCGTAATGGCAATCTATCAGAGGCCAACCGCCAGTAAGGGGCACTAGCTATATGTACATTAAATGTAAATATAGCTAGCCCCCCTTACTTAGTGGAAAATGAAACAATGAAAATACAAGAAAGGAAATCATGTACCTTTTATCAACTGAAATAACTAATTTAATAGGTGCTTCTTCCTCTACAGACAGATATGATTAGAGCTCCAGGGAAGGGCTGGTTAGGTATAAATTGGAGGATAAATATTTGGCATATAAAAATAAAAAGAATACATGTAGTTACTGGCAGAGCACATATTATGAAGGCATGGGATGACTACGGTGAAACACCGTATTCTGGGTGTGGCAAGGGCCAGAACAAGTCAAAACTACATGAAATGAAATTGGAACATGGATCACAGAAAGACCACGCGGATCACTGAACCCCTTCCAAAAAATGAATGGTGGTGTAAAGCAACACCAATTCAGACATTTCAAATAACTAAAGATACATAGATAAAATGAATAGCCACCAATGTGCTGAAAATGTGAGATAAAATTAAACACCACCTTCCACTTCCACACCCTAGCCGCAAGTCCACACCCAGACTATGCTGCAGGTAGATTTGATAGCCTGCAGTGAAAGCTATTCTAAAGGAATGTAACATAACTCCTTATACAAAAGAAGGGAATTCCTAAAACTGCAGTCAACAAAACAGACTAACATTTCAGAACACACAGAGCTAGACCAGGGCTCCACGGTGAAATTGAAGAATACAAGGTTAATCAACAATAGGGTCCTGCAGTGCCATGGCCAGAAGGCTATATCCTGCTTTAAAGGAACAGCTCCTTGCCATAAAAAATAATAGACTCAAATTTTGTTACAATATTTTGGTGTAATTGGGTCATTTTAGTACTCTGAATGATCCACTGCAAAATGTTAATTCCTGAAAAGGCGTTTTTCTATTGCCAGGCCCCGTCTTGTAATTTCTTGCTACCCTCTGCATATATAAATTATGTGTATGTGTAATAAATTATGTAAATTGTCAGTTGTGACCCGCCAATTATTTTACAGAATAGCCGAGACATTTGAACTAAAATAAAAAAGAAGTTACCATGTCACTACTATGAGCCCACCATTGGTGCTTTACTGGTCCACATCTGTTTTGCTAAGCATGTAATATTCGTAGCATAAGTTCAAGTTTTAGTCTGTGCATGGTCTGTGGCAATCAACTATTATGGTTTATGTTTTGTAAGAGCATTGAACTACTAGGAATATCACCCCAGACATTAATTGTTACTCTTGTTTGAATGAAAACTGACATCCCGTTGGGGTAAAATGTATTAAAACGTCCACTTGAAAAACAAAAACGAAAATTGCTGTTGCTGTGATGACAATGAGGGAATGTAGAGGTCCTTCAGGTTTTGATTATTTGATTTGACCGATTTGCCTTCCCACATATAATAAAATAATACAAAGAATAAATGCATATGCATTAATAAGGAGATAACGAAAAAACAATGAATATACATAAAACTAAGACATCAAGACTTTGGCTACAAAATTACATGTGATACAAAACAAAAACTTTTGTAGAAAGAGCAGGGATGACGCAAGGAAGTTATAAAAACTAATTACTTCCATTGCGGTTCCAAATTGCAAAACCAAGATTTGCTCATTGAAAATATTTCTGAGATTTAGGCTGGATTTTTTTACCACAGCAGGCGTGAAAGTCTATTCACAAAAGACGGGTGTCAACATTGACCTCCATATTATCTGATAATCTGATCAGCACTGGCCCCAAAATCTTGGGCAAACAGAGGCAGCATCCGAATCTCTAGTCTAGAGCTAGGTCTAGGTCTTCGCTCCATTGGAAATATGTGGAGACGCGTAGACAATAGACCTAGCCGTAGCTCTGGTAGCCCGTTTCGGACACGGCCTTAGCCAGCATGTAGCTGGCTAGCCAGCTGGTGGCGCTCTTCCAATCTTAAGACCCGGAAGCGTGCGACCAAAAACACGTCGCACACAAAATACATATCAAAGTTTGTAGTGAAGTACAGTACATGTACATGTACATGTAAATGGTACTAAAGTACAAGTGTGGTTGGTATCCCGAAATCGAAATCACCGGCAAAAGAGATTACGCGTTAGGTGCGAGTGAGTACGAGTATGAGGGATTCATGGACTGATTTGTAAGCTAAACATGATAAAAGTGATACACATACTTTTAATTCAGCACTTCCATGACTTCGGTTACCCACCGTATACGGGGTTTGTCGTCCCCGTCGTTGGGCGGACGACAAACCCCACGTTATTAATTTTGTTTAGTTGTTTGGTTACACTGTACAGTTACTAGGAAAGTAAACAATATTTTGCTTTGAAACTGTGCTGATTTGTTCTTTGGATCAATGGAATTAAAATGGTTGGAAAAATTCAAGATTGAAAAAATGTCAGTTTGGTCATATGACTGAGTATGACAAAACTGATATGTTTGTGGTTTTCGTCACTTTGAGAAAACACTGGCAAGTTGTAGATTTGCATCCTAACAATTTCAAAAACGCCTGAAATTTTTTTTTTGTTTTTCATTATATTATTTCAACTTCCAAGTACGGACACTTTTCAAGTATAGTTCTGCCCAATGACAACCAAAAGCCTTGATGAGGGGTGAGCTACTGACATAATGTAGCCTAGATCCGGCTTAATCCAGATGATCAGTTCATGGATCAGGGCAAATACTATAGAAGGCATCCATGGAACGCCCTCACAGAGGACACATTTTGTTATTTAGATTTAGATGAAAATGAAGTACTGCAGTGTCTACTCAAGCATATCACACAGGAACAAATTAAAGACCTGTCTTCTGTAAGGGCACTCCATGCAGAACCTCTCTATAATACAGAGTACCGAAGTGTCTACGTCACTCGTACATGTACAACTGCGTGTGTAAAAGGCATTACAGCGAGAATCAGCGCATGAACCAACATGCGCACGTACTCCATTTGTTTGCACTACACTTTCTGGTTCACAGTGACGTCACACTTCAGTACTCTATAGGGATCGTCACAACAAAAAACCTGCTGTACAATGTACATATATAATAAATGTGCAAGCCGATCCAAACAAGTGGGTTGGTTATAGCTCAAGCAGACATCTGGACATACATGTACCAAACAGAATAGGGGCGGATCCAGGATTTTCCTAAAGGGGGTGTGGTCCCCGATTTTCCAATGGGAGGGTGTGAACTAAAGCTGAAATGGTAAAATGCCCGTACAGCATGGGGTGCAGAACCATTTTGTATTCTACATGTGGATGCTCTGTGGTGCAATTTTAGGAAGTACAACCCGTCTTTTTTCGTCCCTCTTTATCTTCTTTTTTATTTATTTGGGGAAAAAGGGGGAGTGTGCACCCTCCATGCCCCACCCCCCACCGATCCCCTGTGAAAGCCAAACTGAGCTAAGTTTGGATGAAGTGCATAAATACGGTGTTTTATACAGCAGCTAGAAGATTCGGAACAGTGATTTTTTTAATTTTGTGTCTTTTTCTTGCAAATAATGAAATTTTTGTAAATAGTGATTTTGTGGGGGGGCATTGGTGTCAGGACATGCGGGCGGTAGATGCAAATCTTCGACTTCTATTCTCATGACCTTAACGGTACACCATTTCCTTCAACAAACCTGACTATAGTGGCATACCTGGGGGGGGGGCATGTTCCCCCATTTAAACTCTGTGAATAAGTCTTCTTTGAAATGCAGCTGCAGTTTATTTTCATGTGGTGCCCCCTTGAAAAAATGTGTGCACCCCCAGGGTGCCCCTAGAAATTTAACCCTAGGTACGCCACTGCCAAGCTGACAGTGGACTGTAAACTGACTGTTTTCAAACACCGATCCAAGTAGCCTAAGAAGTAACAGTGTCTCCTTCCTCATTGTTTGGCTTTTTAGCTGAAGTGAAGATGATGCAGTTTGCAGAGGTTGCAAGTCTGAAGTTGTTTTGCTTGCAACAAATCTCTGAGTTGGTGGCAAGGAATCACATTCACCTTTGTAGTCTGGAAGGTGGGTGGTGAATATGATCGAGAAATGATGATAATGATGGTCTTTCATTTCCAGCGTTTTCAGTTACACGTACAGTACATGTATAATTAAGGTACCCCTAGAAGTACTGGGTAGTTATAGCCGAGCATTACAATGCCAATAGTTCTCGGCGTAACACTTTTACTTCTACTGTAGTACTTTGCAAAGTCCATAGGTTAGATGTAATACCAAGAAACTTAATGTGCATTTGCAAGGTAGATGCAAATCAGTGCCAAACAATATGGTGCTAAACTAAAGTTTCGCCGTCTTGCAGAGAGGCAGAGTGATGATCCCCATGCTTCTAGGGTAGAGGTAACTCAGGAGTAGATTAAGTTGGATAGCTGACAGCTACATGTATTCTCCATTTGTTTCACACGATGCATATTTCAGCATTCCCCTCTCGTCTCCTGAGAGACCTTGCACCTGTGCTGAGCATAGATGACTTGGCGAGACTACATCGGATTCTCTGTGGGAAAGGTAAATCCATATCCTTGTTCTGTTCTCTTGGTCCATGGGTGCTTTATTGCCATTTTTAATAGTTACAGTGTACCTGACTAAAAAGTAATCTGAAGTTGGCTCTTGGTATTTGTTTTTCTCCCATATTTCCCCAGGTATTGATGTGCAACAATACTGGTTGAAGTTTTATCGTCAGGCTTTCCAGGAAGATAGATTGGCGAGACAGTGTTCTTGCCATGACCTCAGTTTGGCCAATGTGGACTGGAGACAGAGGTTTCTTGACAAGAGGTGTGAGCAAGAGCTCCAGAAGTTGGGTCCCTCACCAAGTGAGGGAATAGAAGAGCAAGGTGAGTGATCATTCTGCCTCTAAGCAGATGACTTATTCTACACTTGCGCTCTGAAGTAATGTTTATTAACTGCTGTTAATAAGCCAAGTAAAAAACAAACACGTTTCTTGATCTCACCTTCTTACATTTTCCCGTTTTCTTTTTTTGGGGGGGTTCATTTGTGTTAAATTTCCAACAAAGTTTAAGTATTGATTTTTTAACATGTACACGTAGCCATCTATGCAAGTTAAAAACTTGTGTAATGGTTAAAGACTCAAATATTGGAAGCATGAAGGAGGCTGTTGGCTTTTCTAGATTCCTTTGCCAACGGTTAAGAAATCAATCAATTAAAAAGCTTATAGTCATCTCTATGCAGTTCATATAATTCTTTACACCGAATCGCAGTTTAATTTTAAGAAGTTGTGTTTGTTGATATGTCGTCCACAGCACAAGAGATGTCATACCAATTTTTTGAAATACATTGTAACTTTATAATAGGAACCTCATTAATCTTGAAGTCTCCACTTATTGCAGACACATTGAGTTTGAAGATTCTGGACATTTTAGGGAATCCACTCTCCACTCATGGACCGCTGGATGATTTCTTTCCATCTTTGCTGGTTCTTCACAGTGATCTTCTTCCCTATGTTCAGGTCAGCAAACAAATTTAAATGTGTGTTATTTTCAGTATTGTACCCGAGACCACTTAAGACCTTCTCAAGACCACACGACCAACCCTATTTTCCAGTCTGAATTCAAGTCACAAGCTATTCAAATGAACTGCAACAAAAGCATTCCTTTCCTATTTTTCACCCTGTTACTTGTGACTGGTCTTGTGCATGGTCTTGTGTCTGGTCTAGTGATGGTCTCGACACCAACACTGGTTACTTTGGACAGAGGAGGCTGTGCAACTTTGGGAAATCCTCACACCCTCAGGCATTTTTGCTGCGGAAAAGTTTTGCATCCTTCAAAATTCTCCACTGTGGGCTTATTAATGATACATTAATTTGAATTCAACTTTCAAGAACTAGGTCTTGGCAAAATTGTAGTTGCTGAGTTCTACCGTACTGGATCCTTTTCAAAGTCCTCATTTAAACTTTTGTTTTTATTTGAAGGATCTGGGTGGGTAGGGTTAATGTGCATTGGTCTGCTGATGTTACATGTACATACTTGTATATCAGATTTAATAGCACTGTTCATTTGTTCTCTTTGCAGAGGAATGAGGAGATAATGAAGATTCTACAGAAGAGTTTGAGAGAGCTGGTGCTGACTGACTACCTACCCAAGTATGAGAGCATCTTGCAGCAGTTCCTGGAGTTTCTGATTCATCAGGGTGTCTTGAGAAAGTTCACTCTGAAGCATCCCTTGTGTGAGGCGGCCGCCGAGTTGTTCAAGATCTTCAAGGTGTGTTCTGGAGTGCTGGGTGAGATTGTGGAAAGTGGTGGCGGGCATGTTGCAGTGCCGTGCTGCAGGGAAGAATGCTGCGACCCACTGAGCTCTCACTCGGAATCGATAAGCACCGAGGAGGCTCCTTGTGTCATGCCACAGCTCTGCCAGATACCTCAAGGGGAGGCTGTAGGTTCTCAGGAGGACCCATGCAGTACCAGAGCCCAGTCAAATACAGTCAATCTGGACATCAGTTGTCCCCATGCATCATCTCATCAAGAGACCAACGCTGTAAAATCTGTTCCAAGACCAGTTTATGACAGGCTGTGTTGTTGCTGCTGTGGATTATTCACTGGCGCACTTACCCCAGAATCTGACCTGGATGGCCAAAGTGCTCAAGACGCCTCTCTGTTTTCCCACATTGACCCTCACAGTCATCGGTGCCATAGGACTGCCGACCACTGCATACAGCATCTGGTCTTTTATGATTGTTTCTTCAAAAACCAGTCAGATCACACCCAGATGCTGGAGACTCTGTTTAGCATATGGCCAGGCCTGAGAGAACTTGAATTTGTGAACGCTTCAAAGACTGGTAACTTTGTTTGTGTCTGTGTCAGATTGACACTTTTTCATTGCTGTGTCACCAATGTCAATAAAATTTCTTGTGTTCACTGACCTCACCAACCTGACCAAGAGCATCCTTTGATTAATCATTTGCAGGAAGGTAGTCATCAACAAGCTGGCTTTGTTTGACTTGGTGTCAGTTTTGCCTTCGAACCATTAGCCCATTGCGTGTATCTACAGAGATATTTTGAAATCACTTCCAGATGGCATATATTAATCATAATGAGGTCATGTCCAAAACAGACAGAACAGTAACTACATGTACATGTAAATGATCAGTATAAATGGTTAAACCAGATTTCAAAATGGTGAATTAGGTATTCTGAGAGATTAGTAGGAGGCTTTTTTATTTGTACTTGAATGTATTGCTTAAAGGGCAATTGGTTATGCACAGTGGAAGATTTTTCACTCAATTAAAGAAATGGTACATGTATGTTGAGAAAAGTTGCTCTGACAGTCTGACTTAAAACCAATGTAATTGTGATTAGGACCTACATGTACATGTGGTATTGATATGCATAATGTTTGATGTGGATTATACTTTGACCAAAATAAACCCACTGATACTGTTGCTGTCTTTATGTGAATATCAATTGGAAAACACAGGCAGTGCAATGTGCCTATCTGGAGCCCTTTGTTATAGAACATACTGTGTAAGTTTATAAAGTTTCTACTTGCCTGTGTTTTGTTTGAATTCTTTCCAGGAGGAACGTGGGAGAATACTTGTATCAAGGTTCTTTCAAGACTGATTAAGGGCCAGAGACCCACTCCTTCATTGCAGAGGCTGCGCATTCAGGGGAGCTTTTTTGATGAATTTAGCTTTGTATGCTGGCTGAGTGATCTGTTAATAAGGTTGGTTTCAATTGTCAGAGGTGCTTGTAAAATCTGAGATGCTCTTTGTGATGTTCTTTTTGGCAGTCCCAGATAGCAGTTTCCATGGCTGATGTGAGGAGTCTGTTGTGTTCCGTTTTGTTTGGTTGGGTTGGTCTTGTGGTCGGTCATTGATGTCTGGTCATTTTTCTTCCGTCTCTTGTCTTTAATTTTGTTTCTTGTTTTATTTGTTTCTGTAGCATCCCCTGCACTTCTTCTTTATGTCTCAGTAAAATTGGCTTTTGTGTGGATTCTCATTTCTCCCTTACAGATCAGAGTTCAAGACACTAGAGCTGGAGAGCACTAATTTTCGATTCCTTCTCAGAGACACAGACAGCGGGAGATTCCTTCAGTTTGGCCGGAGGCGTCTGCCAAAAGATGGTCAGCTCGTAGACTGCCTGCTTTTCGTGTTTTTGTGTTTTTTTTTATTTTTGTTGGTGTTTGGTTTTGTTTTTGAAGGGGATCTTCCTCAAATAGACCCATGCACTGTATAAAACCAGTTCCTAATCCACTGCACTTTGTGCAAAATTTGGTCGAAAAAACATGCTATTCCCCCATTTGTTTTGCACGCAAACACAAAGTCTGAGAAGTCTCTGGCAGTTGAGCATTGTTTTTTATGTTCAACTTAAATTTGGCTGCTGCTGTTGTGGAGCAAAAATCACTCCCTGGGTGCCTGCTAGAGTATTGAAAAATATGGGTTTGTGATGAGAAATGCTACTCAAATGTTCAAATGAAAGCTCAAGCTTTAATAAGTCGGTGTTTGTGGCATTTTGCTGTGCCTCATCAAATGTTTGCTATCATATCTTGTCATCTCAAAAGTTGAAGTTTTCCGTTAATATACTACCATCCACACATGTTGTTGGGCCTCATATTTATCAACAGTGTGTGGGGCTCTGCAGCTCTGAATGCATCACAGTGGTTCATCCAGCCACCTGTTCACCCGTCTTGAGATTATAGGCAAAATTCACTGATCATGAGGACATGTACAGGCATTTTTTGTCTCATACAAAAGCAGAAATGAAATATTCATATTTTCCGAAACTTAAACGTGAAAAATCATTTTTGGCCATGTGCATCTTGACATGTACATGTACTTTAGAATGCAATTTTTCTGCCCAAGCTATTTAATGTTTTTCATTTTACTGCTTGTTTTTGTTTTCAGCGCGGAATAATCAGTTGCAAATATAAACATTGGGACATTTGATTAAGTATCATATCTTCAAATAATCGGCACAGCCCTATTTATTACTTTCGTTGTGATTTATAGTTTGATCCTGTTCTACTCATGCCCTTTGGAACAGTTTTCGCTCACATGAATGTGGTTGATATAAAGTACCACCAGTTGGTTTCCCCTCACTACCTGGAGTGCGCCCTCTTGCAGCCAGATTGTACCATCACCGTGCTAAACCTGGAGTACTGCCAGCTGAGGACACCAAAAGTGGACAGCCTTTTCATCCATGCAAAAGGTAATTTCTAATTTCATTTTGTCTCTTTTTTTTCTTTCTGGGTAGTGGAGAAGGGTGTTCAGGTTATGAATGCTAAACAATCTTTGTGATTAACTGATCCTCATTTGTCATTGTTCCTGTCTTCGTGTTACTTGGTTTTTTAACAAGCATCAAACCATCGTAATTAGTGGACTATATTAAAGGCTGCTATGGTGGTTTATGGAGCATAATGGTTTAACCACTTCACTCCGGGATTATTTCACTATTGACTGCCGACTATGAGTATACTTGTACATGTAGTAACAGGTGTACCGCATTCTGCCAAGAGTATACTTGTAAGAAATGAAAGGCTTTTGTATTGTAAATTGAATATGCTGGCATCACTGAGAACACAACAAATGCGCTGCTGGCAGTGTGGAGGACATACCCCTGTATAATGCTCATGTTCAGACAGACACCGAAAAGGAACCTATTAAATATGCACACCTGCAAATTTGAATTCCTAATGAAATTATGCATGGCAGTCAATGTGTTAATGTTTTGGGGGCTAGGGGAGTGTTTAAATTGATGACATACCATGGTCACAGACGTTCAAGTCAAATTCAATGAGCAATGTTGTTGACTGTTGAGTGGATCTTTTTCCGTCCAGAAAGCAAATGTCTTCGTGAATTGAGTGTGGTGCGTAATGGATATTGCCCTCACATGAGTCATTACACTCCAGCTGGTTATTCTGGCCTGGCCCAACTCATGCAAAGTGGCCATCTCACCAAATTGAATTTGGGTGGATGTGGTTTTGCATTGACAGGTATGTCTGGATTTGGATTGTTTTGATAGGGCTGTGGTACATGTGTGCTGCAAGTGAAATATTCAGATTTTGGGTTCAAATTAGGGAAAACTTTAAGGACAGATACAGAGGAATTGCAGTTTAACTGTGCAATTTATTTCTGTGAACTACCTTGCCCATGTTGGTGGTTGTTTTTTTGAGAAGCATGTTGAGTAGCCAGTAAAATATGATGTGAATTTAATGAATTGATTTGTTTTATGTAGGGATCAACCGATGATCAGATCAGACATCGGATCGGGCCGATGTTCGGCAACATCAGCAAAACATTGGACATCAGCAAAACAAAATTTGACCTTCCTTGACGATTTGATGGTGTCAATGTTAAAATGAAAAAGGAGCGCATTCTGCAATCAATTTTGGCAAACACAAATCTCATATCTTTTATTTGAGCATTCATACAAACTCAGGTTTTTTCAATTATGGTGATAAATTAACAATTATACCATGGGTAGACTTATGTAAAGTATCCCCAAAAATTACATCTGTGCGATCCATGCTGCAACAACTCGAAGGCACAGTTAGTGTACAAGTGACATTTTAAGGGAGTACGCTGGTTTTGTGTTGTTAGGGGCAAGCTTACATCCTGTTAAGGTTGCGTTTTCAGTTATTGTTGGAAAAACATTAGATAGGATTGGACATCAGCCAAGGTTCCGATTAAAACATTGGACATTGGATCGGCAGTTAAAACCTGTATCAGTTGATCCCTAGTTTTATGTAGGTTTTCTGAAGTGTTTGTTTTCTTCTAAAGTCACATTCTGTGTTATATTAATAATGATAAATACATGTATAATCATAGGCAGAGATCCTGGGGGTGAAAGGGATATATCCCCCCACTCTTGGTGGGGATATTACCAATGTAATCATCCCCCCCCCCAATTTTTCAAGTTACTGACTGTATGCACACCTGTAGCCTGCACCACCGGTGCTGCACTTGCCAGTGTCACAATCTGACCTGGAATAGAGGATGTACTGAGCTTTCAGTTCCCCCGCATGTGACAAAAAATCTCTGTCCATGAATATAATTATAATGAAAACTTATTCACTGTAAATGAGACCTTGAGGTGCAAAGCATCATTATTAGCATTGCTCAACAGGCCTAGAAACTGTCCTGAATACCATCTCAGATTCCCGGGGAGTATGCAGCTCAAGGTTGCCATTTCAGGCACAAACAGCTGATCAGACACAATAATCTCCTGTATCTGCCCTTCATAGACATGAGGAGCCCATTGACATCTCTAGGTGGACAGGGGGAGAGAGCAAGAGAGGGGGTGAGAGAGAGGGAAGGGAGAGAGAAGCAAGTACGGGTAATTTGTAACTTGCCCAAGGACACAACAAATGCTCATGGCTGCAATCAGCCTGAAGTAACCACGATACCCCATGTCCCAAGTGCTAGTGTCAGATACTTTGTTTTAATTCCACATTTCCCTTGGTAGCCAGAGGCAATTTTCATGAAATCTGCTGTGACACTTTTTTTTTCTTACTTAGGTTGGGCCCATGCCACAGATTTCGTGGAAGCCTTGCGCCTTAACTGTTCCCTTCATCAGCTTCTTCTGGCAGCCAATCATTTGAGTGAGTACCAGAATACACTCTGTATGGAGGGCACTTGTTGGCATAAATGTCAACAGTGCACATTCTTGTGTCAAGTTACATTTAATTCCACTGAAGTACAGGCCCAATGTCATAGCGTTTTGATTAGTTCATGGGACAAACATGGAATATTTGTATAACAAGGCACACAGTAGAATGTTTATGCTTAAATTATTGAAGAAATTTCACTCACCAATTTCTGATGTGTTAACTGTGGATAAAGGTTATATTTGTACATAACTGAGTGTTCTCTTTCTTTGTCATTTTGGGATACGTCAAAGCTGATGAGTGTCTACATCTGCTTGCCACTGCCTTTGTGAATTCCTTGCCAGAAATCAACAGTCAAGCCTCCAACCTGTGCCTAGACATCAGGTGAGCGTGTAGGTGTACGTCTCGGGGGGGGGGGAATCTGAGAACATGTTTCTTGTTGAGAGAGCTTGCATATGTATGTATTGCCTTTGACCCCTCCTTCCCCCTGCACACAACCTGTATGCAGCTTCTTCAACCCCTCCCCCCTTCATGCGGACATACTTCATGGACAGTGCCTAACCAAATTCCTCGTCACTTTATAGCTTCAACAGTGAAATTACCCATGACGGGATGGACGAGTTCAGCCAAGCATTCCTAGCTAGCACCAAGCAAGGCCGCCGAAGCAGCCATCTCTGCCACCTGACATTGACGAAGGAAGAAGGGGAGAACAACCCTGGTGTGCACTGGGAGCTGGCCGAGTTGATGAAATTGACCGTCAATCACGAGGCGTCCCTCGATTGGCCCCTTGCTTCTGACCGCGGACACATCTCGGATTATAGAGGCTGGATGATGAAGCATCAGTCACAGATTTCTGGTTCACAGCTTTGAAGGTTTTTTGGGCCAATTTCTGGCCACCACTAAGTGACACTAATAGGAGAAGCAACTCGTATCAATGGGAGCCATGTCTACTGTTTTTAACCCTCCTTTAGTTTTGCAGCGCAAATGTGCACAAATGCCCACAGTCACTGGTGAGCATGTATTTTCTATATGGAATTCAAACATGCACAGGTTCAGTGTGTACACAGTAGATTGCCAGCACAAAATGACCCAGGGTCTTTTGTGCAGTCCTCTTCTTTGCATTTGGTTTACTGCACAATTATGCACATGAAACAGTGAAGCACAGTTGTTGGGCAGCACAAAAGGGCAATCTGATATTCCTGTGAGGGACTGTTGGTGCAGTGCACAACACAACACAACACAACACAGCTGTGCTTCTTTGAGGTGTTTACCAAGTGATCCAAAGAGTGACTTCAGCATAGGAAGGTTAATGTGCATTCATTAACTACATGGGAAATGTGAGGATATAGAATCTCATATAAATTACAGCTGCAGGTAGGATGAGGCAAGTGTTCAGTTTTAAATGTGGGAGGAAAATCCCAGATAAAATTCCAGTGGAAAACCCAAGGAGTTAACTGGGGTCTGAATAGCCAATCCATGTCGGCCAGAATGAGGTTTAAACCCGGATTCTTGAGAAGGTGGAAGCCAAGGGAAGTGCCATTACTCCAACCTGGATTCTGGGAATCTGGGACTTTGAATTACACACAATAATCACATTCTATTGTCCAAGGAGTGACATTTCTGGGCGAGGGCAGAAAACAATTATGCGTTGACATTCATGTTTCAAAGTCATTGAATATTTTAAATCCAAGAAGCTTTTATACAAATAACCATACATAGGTTGTGATATGACAAGCTTCTTGTAAAACAACTACAGACAGCTATTTTCTGTGTTTTAAAAAACTTGTCCCAAATTGAAACAAATCTGTTGCGATTTGAGTGTTGATGAGTTGGTTGTGATACGTGTCATACGTTAAGTTAAGTGTGCGAAATATATATTTATAAATGAGTGATCCTTGAGTTCTCAAAGTGCCCCAGCCGGGTCAAGGGGTCATACTGAGATAAAATTTGCAACTTGAATTTGAACTGTTCAAAGCAAGAGACATCCACTCATTATCTGGCCTTTATTTCACATACCACGTGACTGAAGCCAATGTACTTCTACATGCCACCATTTTTCTGAATTATTTGCAATGGCATCAAATTTCCTTTGCACCCCTCAAGTTAGCTTCGATTTTTGTCCATTGCATTGTGGGATACTTCTCCAATTAGCAGGCTTGGTGGGTTGGTCACTCAGGCCAGGCCAGGCCATGTAAGCACAGAAGTCATATGAATGTGAAAGCAAATGCAATTGTCCTTACCCAAGTAATAAAAAAGGGAAATAATCATACACATTATAAGACAAAACCAAGTGAAATGATGCTGTGCTTTATTGCCAATAGTTGCTTCAATGCAAGGTTTGGGCAAGTATGTGGCATTTTGCCCATTATTTAGCTTAGAGAGATTGATCAGCACACTAAAAGAATCCCTGTGTTTTTGCTCATTGTGTCATTCCTGTATCAAAGTTTCAACAAATGCGTCTCAGCTCAACATTGTAACTGTGTGGATACATGTCCAAAAGCCATTGTCTAGTGCGTCACATCATATAAACAGTTGTGGATAACATTGAAAGTATACTGTTCCTTCCTAACTGAATGAGTTTTAATGTTAGGCAGTAACGTATACCATTTGATAAACTTAAAACTAAAAGCCAAGCCTGAAGACTGGTTCATTAGTCGAGTAAATGTGGAAGGAAAGCAAATTTGATGTCACAACAGATTTGCAGCAAACTTTCAGTCAGGTTGAAATGTGTTCAGCTTTTGCAAATTTGCAGTGGGAATATTTTATCTGATTTTCACAAATTTGCATTTTGGTATGCTAATTTACACCAAGTATGATACAGCCTTAATTTGTACGTGTATTTTGCTGCTTGCAGGCACCTCTCAGTCTCCTCAGTCTGGTTGTCAGAGGTCGTAGGTTGCCACAGAGTTGTCTTGACCTGGCACCCTCCAGACCTGAATGGTCTATGCCAGAGCATTGGCAGGGCTGGAAGTCGTCAGTACTAATAGTTACGAGATCTTTGATGATGGACGTCAGAAACAACTTCTTACAAATGCCCCATCTTACAAAGGTAAACGTTTTTTCCCTAAGTTTGAATTTCATCTAAGACATTATCAAGACAATATTGTGTATGTCCTATTGGAATTCTGTTGTGTTTCCAAAAGTTTTTTAATAATAATAGTTTATTCAGACAATTTACGAAGTATAAACACAGAGATATCATGCCCGCGATGCACAAAAAAAGTTGAAAATTTTATACAATAAAAGACATTATATCTTAAAATAAATGCACAGACAGGATGAACAAAATCAGTAAAAGGCTGCCAAGGAGAAAGATCACAAAGTGAATTCAAACACTGTCGCCAAAAGGGCTTCTAGGTCCATTGATATCTTCTAGGCCCATTTTACAATACTCGACTCTGTAAAAGGTTGAACATATTTCAAGTATCCTCAATAAGTTGCCACTTTTGAGGAAAAGATACAGATGCATGTATAGTTCTGGTGGAATGTGGCACGCGGGCAGCACTGTTACTGCTTCTGTTGGCCATGCACTCTTTCTTTGCTCTGTCTTCCCCAGAGTTTTGTCAGTTTGCTGTACCTAATTATAGTTACTGTTTATGCATTTCTGTTGGTAATGACAATTTTCCACTTCTTAATCTTCAATAAGGTCGTCTTCTTTTAATTGTGATTGCATTTGTGAAGCTCTTTCCAAGTAAAATGGTTAAAAAATGCATGTTGTAAGATAAGCATCCACAATATTCAAAGTTTGATTCTCGGTCCTAGTAGAAACAGTTGTTTGCTTTCTGATGTGCTAATTTCTGGATGCTTTTCAATCAGTGTCACACCTCACAATAAGCTACGTACTTTTTTCTTGCCGGACTCTAGTAGAACTTAACATGTACACCATTCAGTCATTTAGTATCCAGCCTGTCTCAACCACAGGCCATGCTACCCCTGTCATCACTGTGAGGTTTATGAGGACCCTGGCATCCTCTCATCATTGTGGTCAGACTCCCTGAGGATGGTCGGCCGCGGTGAAGGCATGTCAGATGGATCCGCTGTTTTCGGCAAGGAGTTGCAAGAATGACTGGTGAGTCCATTCACCTGTTCACTAACTACTGCATCTGAGTCTTTTCAAAAGCGGCAAAGCATTGCTGATTTGTTGCGCATTGTTCATTTTCAGTACTCAGGCCTGAGACTCCCCTCACTAAAGCATAGGTTCGTATACATATAAAGTGGCACTACGAGCATGCAGCCCCGATAATAAATTTATGGTTTATAATGCGTGCATAATTGCAGACTTGCCACTGAAAATACAAAGTGTCTTTGCACCAGCTCACTGTGTAGACTGCACTTAGTAATTCCTATGACCACTGCAGTTCTGTGAGGAATATATCAGCTCCAGTCCCATCAATTCAACTTGACCCATTACAAAACTTGACCCATTACTATCAGATGCTATACATAAACTCCTGTAAGCATGGTAAGAAGTGAAGCAACTGGTGACAAAATGCCTTGCCTTGGGACACCAGAAAGTGTTTATTGTCGACTGGGTCATAGAAGTGCCACATAAGGAAATTAATATGTGCTCGGCCGGTCTTAAACACTCATTTCTGGCTCTGGAGAATGGATGCGACTAATGCCTGAGTCGCAGACGAGGGCATTATCAGCGTTCACTCTCCTGTGCCGGTCTTAACCGTTAGTTTAAGACTTGCCAAGCACATATTTATTCCCATTCACAAATACCTTTTTTTTCAGTCAGAGAGTCAAAAGAAGAATAAAATTCCAATGATGTTGCTCTAGAATTTTACTTTCATTTTTCCAAACACCCCCATCCATTTAATGGTATATTCCTTGTGTAAGTTGTCCAGAAGAATATATGGACTTGGTGCACATGTGGCGTTTTATGCGTACTTCGTCGCGCACATAGCTCTTTACCAATAGGGAGGGATTAAACTGTCTCATATCCAGGTGCCAGAGCATTTTCAATGCAGCAGGCATTATCAATTTCAGCGGGCATCATGGTTACATTTGCATTGTTGAATAGCGAAACTGAGGTATTTATGAATGGGGAATAAAGCAATTCTTAATGTGGTACAGTTGCATTTAGAGACTGCATTTCTTGATAAAAGTTGCCATACAGCATTCATGTTGTGTACTATGGTTGTGACCAAATTCAGAGATTTATCTTTGCTTAGAAAGCGCAAATTTGACAATCACCTCTTAGATATTTTTCATCCCTTTTTTTTCTGATGCAGTTCATTGCAGTGTACAACTTCAACCTCATTTGACAGTCCCTGAATCATTATCTAATCAACAAGCTAGCCTCGGAAGAAGGAGAAATAATCCTGGTCTATGGCACCATCATCAGGCCAGATGGATGGACAGGAGAAAGGTGAGGAAAAGGTTCTGGAAATCAGTTTCATTGGAAAGTCAAGCAATACTGTGATATTATGCATCATTCAGGAAGCAGGCTGAGCTCAGTTTCATGGGACATGAATATGGTTGTGAAAATGTTGTAAAAAACTCAGTTAAAACCAAATTTCAAGCATTAGGTCGGGGGAATTTAAATATTTTTGGGGGAGGTCATATTTTATGAAATGAGAAAGGGGACAATCAGAAAAAGTTGGACTTTGGGTATAAAGAAATTCTAGATATTTTGTTTGTAAACTTTGAAGGAAACATGGAACGGTTGTGATTCAAAAAACAAAAACATAAAAACTGTACATATTCCCATTATAAAGGTTTGCTAAATGTTTTCTTGTAAGGTGCCTAAGAAAGCACAGTTGAACACAACTAGCTCCTACATTTTCTGTGTACTTTTACTATACATTACATATTTGCTTTAAAGAGAAGAAAAATATGTAGGACTGCTGATAATAACTCCAAGGTCAAGGAAAACTGTATTCATGATGGAACAAAGCATAGCCATCAGGTGGCACAGTCTGTATCATTTGAGGGTAGTGTACAGTGCGTATATGTATGTTGATGTATGCACTGGTGGTCATGTAGACTGGCTGCCAATTGGTCCAGGCAACACTGGCAACTCTGATGTAGAAAACTTTGCACAATAACTGCTACAAAGCCGGAAGATCTGAACTAAAAGAAATCACCATAGCTGAAATAAAATATGCAGATACACCCTGGCATTTGTTACCTAATTTGCAAGAATCTTTGATAAATATCTTGCTTGTTTTGATCATTTTCAAAAATTATTGCCCGATATTTTGGTGCAGACTTTGGACATATGTCATGTGCTTCCATTGCTACTGTATTAGAATGGTTCCTGACACGGCCCATATTTAAGTGCCATGTTACCAGCAGGAACAAGTGTATCCGTACAGTGCTGTCGCATGTGATTTTAAGCAATGACTCAAGGAAAACATGAAAGGAGATAAAGATATATCTAAGAAATTTTTAACTTTTATTTTTAGGTGCATGTAATGGGCTGAAAATCCTCACATCGAAACATTTGTGGGGCAGGCCACCCATGTGTCTGAATGGGCAGGACAAGTTAAGCATGGGTGCATCTGTGATTGAAAATTGCTATACTGAACAACTGCTATAAAGGACCACTATACTGACTGCTAAAGTAAACATTTTTGTGGACCCCTTTGTATTTGGTCTAGGGGTATTCCACTGTATAAACTGTAGGTCCTAAAACAACTTAAATCTGGATCTGAAAAATTCCAAATATCATCCAATTTGAATTGAAGAGTGATCGTTTTTTAACAGGTGCAAAACAAGAGGGGTTCATTGGTCCCGTCCAACTTCATTGAAGAGATTTCAATGTCTGAATTACATTGTGGTAACAAGGTGAGTCACAATTTGACCATTGCCTTGTCCATTGATTGAGAGTTGACTTTCAGTGCACACTAACTGTTAGTTTTTTGGCAACTTCTGCATTTTTCTGCTTGTAAAAATAACACTTCAAATCGTAGTCAGAGGGAACAAAGTCCAGTTGAGTATTTCATAGGTGTGAAATCACATTTTATTGAAGCTTTACTCCACAAGTGATGACCTTTTTTGAAGTTTTAAAATTGTGGGGATCTGTGATTTTTTTCTTGGGGGGGGGAAGTCAGGTAACACGCTAAGGAGACCTTACATATTATGTTATGCTCTGATATATGGACCTATCTTTGTGCGGGAAAACTGCCTGTAACGTGTAGACAAACGGAGAATTTAAAAAAATAGCAAGCAGTAGAACAAGAACTCTTGCCTTTGTGTAATGAAAAAGAAGCTGATTGGCAGTGTTAGTATTCCAAAGTGCATCAATTAAGGCCCTACTGCCTTGAAGAAATTGGTGATGAACCATTTGGCTTTCGCAAAGATGATTCAACATTTTGACCCTTTGAGCCCTAAAAGGGAACTGATGTTGGATCTTAATAGCACAAAGTTCTCCATGTATTGTACTCAAGGTGCCTTCACCAGTGTAACCCTTTATTATTGGACCTACGAAAGCATTGCAGAGACGTTGACCATCAATGTGTCTGAAATGGGCATTATTGTTTAGGTTAAAACCCAAAGGAACTGGCAGAATGTTTGGCTCAGCCTTGGATACATAGAAAATGTAATGCTGCCACCATGGTTTAAATGTAAATGCCTCAGGCTTCCTTCCCAGGTTCCCTGTGTGCCTCCTTGATAGTGTTGTAAATACACTTTCAACTTAAAGGATTTCACCTAAATGCCTGAGGTGAAAATCTTCAGCCAAGACAATGCTCGCTATCATTTTGCTTAATGATGCCACTCTTCAAACGTGTTGATGTGGAACCTGTCCTGTGCGTAACACCAAGACTTTTTGGGAGCCAAGAAGGTTCTTTCCGAACATCAACAAGTCTGAAAAAGGTATCCTCGTTCAAGTGGATGACATTCAAACCATTTCTTAGCAGTCATATCCTTTATTTTCTCAGAAATCACAAAGGGATGGAACGGTGACACACATGGCCACGGACACTGACCGTAATGAGGAACAACAGAGCGTTCCCGAACCCCGGCCACTAAACCGCCAAAGAAAAGCAGGGAGGAACACAAGCGACATGGCTCCTCAAAAGTGTTCAAAGTCTAGTGCCGGTTACAAATCAAATTCAGAAATTGTAGAACTTAGTTTTTGATTTCCTTGCCCTTTTCATTTATCACCAGAATGCATGATTCTTGAAAAGAAGTATGTTGCAGTTGCAAGCTTGAAGTTTGAAGAGCAGTACTGTTTTAATGAAGAAAGTGCCTTCAGGTTCAGAGTAAAGATGTTGTGTGCAGTGTAGAACACAAAAAAGCTGTTTGAATTGTTCTGATAGTTTCAGTGTTTTTTGTTCAAATTAAGACAAACTTGCCTTAGCTGTTCATTGAATGTTACCTGAATGGGGCCTTACAGCTCCAAATGAGAATCGCTGGGGGGAAGTATTTTGAGAGTCAAAATATTTATTGTGGTTTTTATTTCCAAATTTGTTTTGTATGATTGGTTGCAACATGGATCTCTCTCCCTTGGTAAACATGTCTCAGTTACAGGAGAATTGGGATAACCAGTGCTGCGTTTATGTTGCACTGTTTCATCACAGTTCAGTCAATTTCTTTGTTCATTTTTTATAACTGCATATACTATCGGGGCACCTAGTCAGCCCCCCCCCGCATTGGTTTATTCAAGGGTTTTCCTCTGGTTGTAGAATGTAAAGGTGGCTGCCATGCAGAACCTCTAAAGTTGTAAGTCACCGTCTACCCCCATCTCACCCGACCTCACCTTATCCTGCCCTACCCACACCCCACACTAGAGAACTAACCTCAGAGGATCATGTGACCATGGACAATAGCTGCCATTAGGCTTCAGAAGTTTCATTGGTCAGTAGCTCGTATGTTCTTGTCTGATTGGCTGAGATGATTTAAAGAAAAGATGTGTGTTGCTGAATATCTCTGTCTGTTTGCTATTTGAAATTATTGTGATTGGCTCATTCTTGTGCAAATGTTTTTCACAGCAGAAGGCTGCTTCAGTGCAGTGACAGTGGCTTCTGTGACTTATTTGAGTAAGAAGGTAGTGATCAGTCCAGTCATCATGAATTACTCTTGGCTACAGGGGTTGCTTTCAGGAAAAACGTGAATAGATACAAAGTTTAAAAGGGATATGGCCCACTGTATTCAGACCAGTGAATAGGAACAAGTCCTTTTATTTAAAATCCCAGTTGGGATTTTTGATATTTAATTCCCAATTTGATATTCAAGGTGGCAGATTAACTTGAAAGCCAATTTCCAGCAGGATCTGTCCATTATTCAAGAAATATATTTATCAGAAAACCTGAAAAGTTTTTTTTGTCACAATGAATACATGTACATGCACTAGATACCCTCCTGAAATATAAAATGGGAAAACTGCAAAATCCTGTTCGTATTAAAATTGTATAGCTTGGTCTGTCGTGTAGATATGTGTGCATCTCGTGTGTGAATTAAATGAGTTTAGTCAGTTTGTGATAATCTTTTGTTCTCAATGATGCAATATAAATTGTGTGTGTTTCACTCGTATAAATGTTGTTTGCCAATGGCAAAGATTCATTGCATGTACAAAATGTTCAGTGTGAAAGAAAATATGGAGAGGCTCAACAAATTACATTTTCTTGATAATTTAAGTTTAGGTAGTGTGTATATACTGCGGTAGCTAGGGAAGTGTAAAATTTTAAAAAGTAGTTTCTTCTCTGTATGCAAAGTACAGCTCTATGCTGAGTAGTAATGTATGCCTCAAATTGGATTCGTCAGCTTAGAATATATTCTGAGTTGCTTTCCGCCCTAATGACTAAGTGCAAAATGTTTCAGTTGTTTGCATTAAGTATATATGCACTCAGGTGATATTTCCAGTAAATGCAAATCGTGGAGATGGAAGTTTGTCTTTAAGGTTTTTAAGGGCACAATTGAGTTGTCATTATTTAGGCATAATCTGTCAGATGACGGGCAAATTGAAGCACCTGTTGACGTATACTTCATCTTTCCCTCTTAAACTCATATAATGCAGATGTTCTTTATTTTAAATAACCATCAAAATAATTGTAAATAAATCCTTTGTAAATTCTGCTATGCACTTAGGATGGATTGACGGATGCCTGGGGACGCCTGTTTTTGTAAAATCTTTTTGCTTATTTATTGGATAATAAAATTGAGGCACATATATAGTTTATTTGTGCTTTGTTCCTTTAAATGTTTCTAATTCTGTATATTGCCACTGTTGACAAATATGTTCGTACAGAAGGTGGTGCATAAAATCGTGGTACAGATTAGCAGGTTTTTCCATTTCCATTTCAAGAAGAATGTCAACGGGTAAAATTATATAAGCAGATTAACAACTCCACTCACAAGCCGCAGTTGCGGCAACTTCAGATGCGGCGCGGCCTTGTACCAAGACTTCCCAATTTGAAATTCACAAGAACGGATCCACAACCAGTTTTTCGAGAGACGGGGAGAGGGCGGAGGCAAAAACGTGCGAATTTTCATTACTTTTTGTAACTTTTCATTATTTTTTTGAGGATGAGGCTAATCTGGTGGCCTTTGTAACAAAAATGTGGAAGGAAAGAAAGGAATGGAAAAGAAACGATCTAAGTCACCTTTCGTTGTTTATTTTTCCAAAACCAAGAGAAAGTTCCCATTTGAGGACCATGGCCTCCGTTGGCATCTTCCAGGATCCACTCTGCCTATGTGCACAAGTTAAACATGTTTTCCTTCCAGTACTCCCCTTGACAGTTGCCATTTTCCCCATTTTTATCCGGATTTCCATTACAAAAACATCCCGGGAACAGAAGTTTTCCGGCCTCACGGCCAGAGACTCGCATCTATCGCGCAGCCTGAATTCAAGACTACCATTTAAGTCTGGTTCCTGATTGCAGTAATTGCATTAATGAATAAGAAAAAGTGAGCATAATTTACCGGTAACTAACTAATCGTCGCATCGCACCACTTCATAGCACGTGTTACCGAATGTGAACAAAATGAGGATGGTTTTGATTTGGGATGTAATGTTGGAAATTTATCAGTCAAACTAACGGGAAGAAGTTACATTTGAGAAGGACCTGACAGCTTACATGCCATGGAATTAAATGCGAGAAATAAATGGACGTAGACAGAACTTCAACTTCAGGAAAAGGATGAAACGGAACGGATGGCTTTCTGTTGCACTACCTTGGAATTCTCTTGCATCAACTGCACTAGAGGCCGTGATGGACCTTGGAGACAGTCTTGCGCATGGTTTACACTTATTTTCACGGTCGGACGTCCAGGAACACAGCGAGAATTAATCGTCAGTGAAGAAGGTAGTCAAGAGGGCCATAAGAATATTAGGTAACAAAATTATTATTGATTAAGTGGCAGAGAAAATCCAGTAGAGCCTTGCCAATTCTTTGAAGCTGCTGCAAAAATGTTTGCAGTTGCAGAGACGGCACACAATTATGCATATTATTTTTTTCAGCACTGACTATAGCCTATATGTATTATTTTGTACTAGGTGACGTGAAGACTGACACTTTAACATGTATGCCTAATTATTAGCCTGAGGGCCTAGTTGGTTAACCTGCAGTTTTGCAGGTTGGAAATTTGCAATATATTGGCTTTGCGTTGAGGCGTTTATGTACATTGATTTCTCGAAAACTATGATTTTTAATCTATGGACTTGTGAAGGTACAACCATCTAAAATATTTATAGCAAAGCTAAAATCCAGGACCTTGGAAAACTCTTGTTGAGTCGCGCTCCTTTCGCTTGAACCCGGTCACACGCTTTGCTGCATCGAATAAAGTTCGGGATTTTTTTTCAGGCAGACTAAAATGACATATCGTAATCTGAAAATAAAAGTCATTGGAAAAATATCAAAGTTTTCCTTAGGACAGCGTGAAAAAAGAGACTAAGACAAATCGAAAATATGCCTTTTCAAAATGCAAGCAAGCTTGTACATGTAGATAAATTTGAGAATATAAAGATAATGAGTTGAATCAGTATGTATAATTTCCGTCTGCCCAATGTCAAAGATTTAATTCAATTCAAATAATTTCGTCGGCCAGTTTCCCGTGCCGACTTGGCCTTTAGTCAAGAGGTGCCACCCCCACCCGGTTTCTCAGCTGTCATTTCGCTACTGACACACCCAGACTGGACCCAGAATTTTGCATGTGCTCGTCGAGCTTAACGGAACGCGCATAGGGGGCGTGGTGCCACCCAAGTTTGTCTTCCCGGATTTATACCCGGAGCACAAAGAGTTACACTGTTGCCACGTGCATCGTGTGCCAAGTGCTGGTCTTTTTTTCCTGTTACTTACCACTGTGCACATTGTGGTATTAAAAAAGCTAGAGCCAAGTTGGCTGGCTAATCTGAAGGAATAAGCAATCCAGGTATTTACGTAATCAGAATACATGTACATGTAGTTCATTCAGGGCCTGTATCCTGCAAAGCATTGGCAATTCATAGCTGACATTGTTTAGGTGAATGGCGCGGGAAAGTGGACCGACGTTCGTATCATTTTTCACATTCCCTTGCAGAAGGCACGCAGGTCTGCCACTTCATCCTCCCTTGAGTTGCATGAATAAATTGGAGCGTAATGTGTGAGGAATTTGTGAAAAATGGGCTCTCTGGGTATGTATGGAAATGCCGAAATGTCCTGAACAGCTTAGTCAGTCACTCGTGAAGCTAAAATATGTTTTCCAAGAAACCAAACAACCTTAGACTTCTAAATATATTGTTTGTACTTTCTCACCGGCATGGTATACCCACCGACCAACTTCAGTGCAAGTGTTTCAGCGTTGACCTGTCTGTCTTGATCGACATTGCTTGGTACATGAGATTGCAGGACTAAGTTTACAACCCAGATTATGCTTGCGTTGTGAAAGGTTTTTGCACAGGACACCTCTGCAGCGAGGACTTGCAGTTCATGGCTGAAATATGTTTGGAGAAAGGGGTAAAGTCCCATATCTTCCCCTTTCTCACTTTTCTGACGGGCGCATTCAGCAATCCAATACTACGCAATTATGTATGCGTCGGCCTGTATACGATTAACAATAAATTTACATACAGGGTTGGGCTGTCAGTGCCGCTATACGTAATGCACTTAACGGTCCCAGTTTGTCTCCACTTCATTGGCTATCTAATATATTAGACAGAATACGGTAAAGTACATGTAGACCTGTAGGACAAAATGGAAAAATCCAAGTCAGCCTTTAGGAACTGGAGTAGTTCCTCAACAACTGGCAGCAAGTTCGCTGTTCGTATAGCTGAAAATGACATAGCAATATATACACGAAGGTATGAAATTGAGTCTCGGTTAATTCCGAGTACTTCACAATTTAGTTCCGAGTTACATTGTACTTTCAACCAGAGTGGTGAGAAGAAGACAAAGGCTCTTGTTCTATTGCTTGCTAATTTTTTGAAATTCTCCATTTGCCTACACGTTACAGGGCGTCTTCCCGCGGAAACAGGTTCCATATATTGAAGCATAAAAGAACTGGCAATTGTCCAAATCCTGCAATTTTGGTAGCATCTTAAAGAGCACATCTTTCTTTATCCATTGATGTAAGCTGCATTTCCATATTTGCTTTGGGTAGAGAAATAACGCTGGAAGAAGGCAAGAGTTCTTGTTCTATTGCTTGCTATTTTTTTGAAATTCTCGGTTTGCCTACACGTTACAGGTCGTCTTCCCGCGCAAACAGGTTCATACATTGAAGCATAACAGACCTGGCAACTGTCCAAATCCAGCAATCGTGGTGGCATCTGAAAGAGCACATCTTTTTCTATCCATTGATGTAAGTTTCATTTCCATATTTGCTTTGGGTAGAGAAATAACGTTGGAAGAAGGCAAAGGTTCTTGTTCAATTGCTTGCTAATTTTTTGAAATTCTCCATTTGCCTACACATTATTGGTTGTCATCCCGCGCAAGTAGTGGTCCATATATTGAAGCATAAAAGAACAGGCAATTGTCCAAAGCCAGCAATCTGGGTGGCATCTGAAAGGGCACATTTTTGTCTATCCATTGATGTAAGGTTCATTTCCATATTTGCTTTGGGTAGAGAAATAACGCTGGAAGAAGGCAAGAGTTCTTGTTCTATTGCTTGCTATTTTTTTGAAATTCTCGGTTTGCCTACACGTTACAGGTCGTCTTGCCGCGCAAAGATGGGTCCATATGTTGGACCATAACAGACCTGAAAACTGTCTAAATCCAGCAATCCTGGTGGCATCTGAAAGAGCACATCTTTCTCTATCCATTGATGTAAGTTTCATTTCAATATTTGCTTTGGGTAGCGAAATTACGCTGGAAGAATGCAAGAGTTCTTGTTCTATTGCTTGCTATTTTTTAATTTCTCTGGTTCTTTACACATTACAGGTAGGCTTCCTGCGCAAACAGGTTCCATATATTGAAGCATAAAAGAACTGGCAATTGTCCAAATCTAGCAATCTTGGTGGCATCTTAAAGAGCACATCTTTCTCTATCCATTGCTGTAAGTTTCATTTCCATATTTGCTTTGGGTAGAGAAATAACGCTGGAAGAAGCCAAGAGTTCTTGTTCTATTGCTTGCTATTTTTTAACTTCTCTGCTTGTGTACACATTACAGGTAGTCTTCCCGCGCAAACAGGTTCCATATATTGAAGCATAAAAGAACTGGCAAATGTCCAAATCCAGCAATCTTGGTGGCATCTTAAAGAGCACATCTTTCTCTATCCATTGATGTAAGCTGCATTTCCATATTTGCTTTGGGTAGAGAAATAACGCTTTAAGAAGGCAAGAGTTCTTGTTCTATTGCTTGCTATTTTTTAAAAATTCTCGGTTTGCCTACACGTTACAGGTCGTCTTCCCTCGCAAGGAGGTGTCCATATATTGAAAAATAAAATAACTGGCAATTGTCCAAATCCAGCAATCTTGGTGGCATCTTAAAGAACACATCTTTTTCTAACCATTGATGTAAGTTTCATTTCCATATTTGCTTTGGGTAGAAAAATAACGTTGGAAGAAGACAAAGGCTCTTGTTGTATTGCTTGCTTTTTTTTTTAAATTCTCCATTTGCCTTTAATTTACAGGTCGTCTTACCGCGCAAGGAGGTGTCCATATATTGAAAAATAAAATAACTGGCAATTGTCCAAATCCAGCAATCTTGGTGGTATCTGAAAGAGCACATCTTTTGTCTTTCCATTGATGTAAGTTTCATTTCCATATTTGCTTTAAGTAGAGAAATAACGTTGGAAGAAGGCAAAGGTTCTTGTTCTATTGCTTGCTAATTTTTTGAAATTCTCCATTTGCCTACACGTTACAGGTCGTCTTCCTGCGCAAGAAGGGGTCCATATATTGAAGCATAAAAGAACTGGCAATTGTCCAAAGCCAGCAATCTTGGTGGCATCTAAAAGAGCACATCTTTCTCTATCCATTGATGTAAGTTTCATTTCCATGTTTTCTTTGGGTAGAGAAATAACGTTGGAAGAAGGAAAACGTTTTTGTTGTATTGCTTGCTAATTTTTTGAAATTCTCCATTTGCCTACACGTTACAGGGCGTCTTCCCGCGCAAGGAGGGATCCATATATTGAAGCATAATAACACTGGCAATTGTCCAAAGCCAGCAATCTTGGTGGCATCTGAAAGAGCACATCATTCTCTTTCCATTGATGTAAGGTTCATTTCCATATTTTCTTTGGGTAGAGAAATAACGCTGGAAGAAGGCAAGAGTTCTTGTTCTATTGCTTGCTATTTTTTAAAAATTCTCGGTTTGCCTACACGTTACAGGTCGTCTTCCCGCGTAAACAGGTTCCATATATTGAAAAATAAAATAACTGGCAATTGTCCAAATCCAGCAATTTTGGTGGCATCTTAAAGAGCACATCTTTCTCTATCCATTGCTGTAAGTTTCATTTCCATATTTGCTTTGGGTAGAGAAATACCGCTGGAAGAAGGAAAGAGTTCTTGTTCTATTGTTTGCTAATTTTGGAAATTCTCGGTTTGCCTACACGTTACAGGTCGTCTTCCCGCGCACGGAGGGGTCCATATATTGAAGCATAAAAGACCTGAAAATATTCCGAATCCAGCAATCTTGGTGGCATCTTAAAGAGCATATCTTTATCTATCTATTGATGTAAGTTTCATTTCCATATTTGCTTTGGGTAGAAAAATAACGCTGGAAGACTGCAAGAGTTTTTGTTCTATTGCTTGCTCTTTTTTGAAATTCTCTGTTTGCCTACACGTTACAGCTTGTGTTCCCGCGCAAAGATGGGTCCATATATTGGACCATAACAGACCTGAAAACTGTCCAAATCCAGCAATCTTGGTGGCATCTTAAAGAGCATATCTTTTTCTAACCATTGATGTACGTTTCATTTCCATATTTGCTTTGGGTAGAGAAATAACGCTGGAAGAAGGCAAGAGTTCTTGTTCTATTGCTTGCTATTTTTTTTAAAATTCTCGGTTTGCCTACACGTTACAGGTCGTCTTCCCGCGGAAACAGGTTCCATATATTGAAGCATAATAGAACTGGTAATTGTCCAAAACCAGCAATCTTGGTGGCATCTTAAAGAACACGTCTTTCTCTATCCATTGATGTAAGTTTCATTTCCATATTTGCTTTGGGTAGAAAAATAACGCTGGAAGACTGCAAGAGTTCTTGTTCTTCTGCTTGCTATTTTTTGAAATTCTCGGTTTGCCTACACGTTACAGGTTGTGTTCCTGCGCAAAGATGGGTCCATATATTGGACCATAACAGACCTGAAAACTGTCCAAATGCAGCAATAGTAGTGGCATTTTAAAGAGCACATCTTTCGTCATCCATTGATGTAAGTTTCATATCTATATTTGCTTTGGGTAGATAAATAACGCTGGAAGAAGGCAAGTGTTCTTGTTCTATTGCTTGCTATTTTTTTGAAATTCTCGGTTTGCCTACACGTTAGAGGTCGTCTTCCCGCGCAAGGAGGTGTCCATATATTGAAAAATAAAATAACTGGCAATTGTCCAAATCCAGCAATCTTGGTGGTATCTGAAAGAGCACATCTTTCTCTATCTATTGATGTAAGTTTCATTTCCATGTTTGCTTTGGGTAGAGAAATAACGTTGGAAGAAGGAAAACGTTTTTGTTGTATTGCTTGCTAATTTTTTGAAATTCTCCATTTGCCTACACGTTACAGGGCGTCTTCCCGCGCAAGGAGGGGTCCATATATTGAAGCATAATAACACTGGCAATTGTCCAAAGCCAGCAATCTTGGTGGCATCTGAAAGAGCACATCATTCTCTTTCCATTGATGTAAGGTTCATTTCCATATTTTCTTTGGGTAGAGAAATAACGCTGGAAGAAGGCAAGAATTCTTGTTCTATTGCTTGCTAATTTTTTTTAAATTCTCGGTTTGCCTACACGTTACAGGTCGTCTTCCCGCGCACGGAGGGGTCCATATATTGAAGCATAAAAGACCTGAAAATATTCCGAATCCAGCAATCTTGGTGGCATCTTAAAGAGCATATCTTTATCTATCTATTGATGTAAGTTTCATTTCCATATTTGCTTTGGGTAGAAAAATAACGCTGGAAGACTGCAAGAGGTTTTGCTCTATTGCTTGCTCTTTTTTGAAATTCTCTGTTTGCCTACACGTTAGAGCTTGTGTTCCCGTGCAAAGATGGGTCCATATATTGGACCATAACAGACCTGAAAACTGTCCAAATCCAGCAATCTTGGTGGCATCTTAAAGAGCACATCTTTTTCTAACCATTGATGTAAGTTTCATTTCCATATTTGCTTTGGGTAGAGAAATAACGCTGGAAGAAGGCAAGAGTTCTTGTTCTATTGCTTGCTATTTTTTAAAAATTCTCGGTTTGCCTACACGTTAAAGGTCGTCTTCCCCCGTAAACAGGTTCCATATATTGAAGCATAAAAGAACTGGCAATTGTCCAAATCCAGCAATCTTGGTGGTATCTTAAAGAGCACATCTTTCTTTATTCATTGATGTAAGCTGCATTTCCATATTTGCTTTGGGTAGAGAAATAACGTTGGAAGAAAACAAAGGCTCTTGTTCTATTGCTTGCTAATTTTTTGAAATTCTCCATTTGCCTACACGTTACAGGTCGTCTTCCCGCGCAAGGAGGGGTCCATATATTGAAGCATAAAAGAACTGGCAATTGTCCAAATCCAGCAATCTTGGTGGCATCTGAAAGAGCACATCTTTCTCTATCCATTGATGTAAGTTTCATTTCCATATTTGCTTTGGGTAGAGAAATACCGCTGGAAGAAGGCAAGAGTTCTTGTTCTATTGCTTGCTATTTTTTTGAAATTCTCCGTTTGCCTACACGTTACAGGTCGTCTTCCCGCGCACGGGGGGTCCATATATTGAAGCATAAAAGACCTGAAAATTGTCCGAATCCAGCAATCTTGGTGGCATCTTAAAGAGCACATCTTTCTCTATCCATTGATGTAAGTTTCATTTCCATATTTGCTTTGGGTAGAAAAATAACGCTGGAAGACTGCAAGAGTTCTTGTTCTATTGCTTGCTCTTTTTTGAAATTCTCTGTTTGCCTACACGTTACAGCTTGTGTTCCCGCGCAAAGATGGGTCCATATATTGGACCATAACAGACCTGAAAACTGTCCAAATCCAGCAATCTTGGTGGCATCTTAAAGAGCATATCTTTTTCTAACCATTGATGTACGTTTCATTTCCATATTTGCTTTGGGTAGAGAAATAACGCTGGAAGAAGGCAAGAGTTCTTGTTCTATTGCTTGCTATTTTTTTTAAAATTCTCGGTTTGCCTACACGTTACAGGTCGTCTTCCCGCGGAAACAGGTTCCATATATTGAAGCATAATAGAACTGGTAATTGTCCAAATCCACCAATCTTGTTGGCATCTTAAAGAGCTCATCTTTCTCTATCCATTGATGTAAGTTTCATTTCCATATTTGCTTTGGGTAGAAAAATAACGCTGGAAGACTGCAAGAGTTCTTGTTCTTCTGCTTGCTATTTTTTGAAATTCTCGGTTTGCCTACACGTTACAGGTTGTGTTTCTGCGCAAAGATGGGTCCATATATTGCACCTTAACAGACCTGAAAACTGTCCAAATCCAGCAATCCTAGTGGCATTTTAAAGAGCACATCTTTTGTCATCCATTGATGTAAGTTTCATTTCTATATTTGCTTTGGGTAGATAAATAACGCTGGAAGAAGGCAAGAGTTCTTGTTCTATTGCTTGCTATTTTTTTGAAATTCTCGGTTTGCCTACACGTTACAGGTCGTCTTCCCGCGCAAGGAGGTGTCCATATATTGAAAAATAAAATAACTGGCAATTGTCCAAATCCAGCAATCTTGGTGGCATCTAAAAGAGCACATCTTTCTCTATCTATTGATGTAAGTTTCATTTCCATGTTTGCTTTGGGTAGAGAAATAACGTTGGAAGAAGGAAAACGTTTTTGTTGTATTGCTTGCTAATTTTTTGAAATTCTCCATTTGCCTACACGTTACAGGGCGTCTTCCCGCGCAAGGAGGGGTCCATATATTGAAGCATAATAACACTGGCAATTGTCCAAAGCCAGCAATCTTGGTGGCATCTGAAAGAGCACATCATTCTCTTTCCATTGATGTAAGGTTCATTTCCATATTTTCTTTGGGTAGAGAAATAACGCTGGAAGAAGGCAAGAATTCTTGTTCTATTGCTTGCTAATTTTTTTTAAATTCTCGGTTTGCCTACACGTTACAGGCCGTCTTCCCGCGCACGGAGGGGTCCATATATTGAAGCATAAAAGACCTGAAAATATTCCGAATCCAGCAATCTTGGTGGCATCTTAAAGAGCATATCTTTATCTATCTATTGATGTAAGTTTCATTTCCATATTTGCTTTGGGTAGAAAAATAACGCTGGAAGACTGCAAGAGGTTTTGCTCTATTGCTTGCTCTTTTTTGAAATTCTCTGTTTGCCTACACGTTAGAGCTTGTGTTCCCGTGCAAAGATGGGTCCATATATTGGACCATAACAGACCTGAAAACTGTCCAAATCCAGCAATCTTGGTGGTATCTTAAAGAGCACATCTTTTTTTTATCCATTGATGTAAGTTTCATTTCCATATTTGCTTTGGGTAGAGAAATAACGTTGGAAGAAGGCAAGAGTTCTTGTTCTATTGCTTGCTATTTTTTAAAAATTCTCGGTTTGCCTACACGTTAAAGGTCGTCTTCCCCCGTAAACAGGTTCCATATATTGAAGCATAAAAGAACTGGCAATTGTCCAAATCCAGCAATCTTGGTGGTATCTTAAAGAGCACATCTTTCTTTATTCATTGATGTAAGCTGCATTTCCATATTTGCTTTGGGTAGAGAAATAACGTTGGAAGAAAACAAAGGCTCTTGTTCTATTGCTTGCTAATTTTTTGAAATTGTCCATTTGCCTACACGTTACAGGTCGTCTTCCCGCGCAAGAAGGGGTCCATATATTGAAGCATAAAAGAACTGGCAATTGTCTAAAGCCAGCAATCTGGGTGGCATCTGAAAGAGAACATCTTTCTCTATCCATTGATGTAAGGTTCATTTCCATATTTGCTTTGGGTAGAGAAATAACGCTGGAAGAAGGCAAGAGTTCTTGTTCTATTGCTTGCTATTTTTTTGAAATTCTCGGTTTGCCTACACGTTACAGGTCGTCTTCCCGCGCATGGGGGGTCTATATATTGAAGCATAAAAGACCTGAAAATATTCCGAATCCAGCAATCTTGGTGGCATCTTAAAGAGCATATCTTTATCTAACTATTGATGTAAGTTTCATTTCCATATTTGCTTTGGGTAGAGAAATAACGCTGGAAGAAGGCAAGAGTTCTTGTTCTATTGCTTGCTATTTTTTAATTTCTCTGGTTGTTTACACATTACAGGTAGTCTTCCCGCGCAAACAGAATCCATATATTGAAGCATAAAAGAACTGGCAATTGTCCAAATCCAGCAATCTTGGTGGCATCTGAAAGAGCACATCTTTCTCTATCCATTGCTGTGAGTTTCATTTCGATATTTGCTTTGGGTAGAGAAATAACGTTGGAAGAAGACAAAGGCTCCTGTTCTATTGCTTGCTAATTTTTGAAATTCTCCATTTGCCTTTACGTTACAGGTCGTCTTCCCGCGCAAGAAGGGGTCCATATCTTGAAGCATAAAAAAACTGGCAATTGTCCAAATCCAGCAATCGTGGTGGCATCTGAAAGAGCACATCTTTCTCTATCCATTGCTGTGAGTTTCATTTCGATATTTGCTTTGGGTAGAGAAATAACGTTGGAAGAAGGCAAAGGTTCTTGTTCAATTGCTTGCTAATTTTTTGAAATTGTTTATTTGCCTACACATTATTGGTTGTCATCCCGCGCAAGTAGGGGTCCATATATTGAAGCATAAAAGAACAGGCAATTGTCCAAAGCCAGCAATCTGGGTGGCATCTGAAAGAGCACATCTTGGTCTATCCATTGATGTAAGGTTCATTTCCATATTTGCTTTGGGTAGAGAAATAACGCTGGAAGAAGGCAAGAGTTCTTTTTCTATTGCTTGCTATTTTTTTGAAATTCTCGGTTTGCCTACACGTTACAGGTCGTCTTGCCGCGCAAAGATGGGTCCATATGTTGGACCATAACAGACCTGAAAACTGTCTAAATCCAGCAATCCTGGTGGCATCTGAAAGAGCACATCTTTCTCTATCCATTGATGTAAGTTTCATTTCAATATTTGCTTTGGGTAGCGAAATTACGCTGGAAGAATGCAAGAGTTCTTGTTCTATTGCTTGCTATTTTTTAATTTCTCTGGTTCTTTACCCATTACAGGTAGGCTTCCTGCGCAAACAGGTTCCATATATTGAAGCATAAAAGAACTGGCAATTGTCCAAATCTAGCAATCTTGGTGGCATCTTAAAGAGCACATCTTTCTCTATCCATTGGTGTAAGTTTCATTTCCATATTTGATTTGGGTAGAGAAATAACGCTGGAAGAAGCCAAGAGTTCTTGTTCTATTGCTTGCTATTTTTTAACTTCTCTGCTTGTGTACACATTACAGGTAGTCTTCCAGCGCAAACAGGTTCCATATATTGAAACATAAAAGAATTGGCAATATTCCAAATCCAGCAATCTTGGTGGCATCTTAAAGAGCACATCTTTCTCTATCCATTGATATAAGTTTCATTTCCATATTTGCTTTGGGAAGAAAAATAACGCTGCAAGACTGCAAGAGTTCTTGTTCCTCTGCTTGCTATTTTTTGAAATTCTCGGTTTGCCTACACGTTACAGGTCGTCTTCCCGTGCAAGGAGGGGTCCATATATTGAAGCATAAAAGACCTGAACATTGTCCGAATCCAGCAATCTTGGTGGCATCTGAAAGAGCACATCTTTCTCTATCCATTGATGTAAGTTTCATTTCCATATTTGGTTTGGGTAGAAAAATAACGCTGGAAGACTGCAAGATTTTTTGTTCTTCTGCTTGCTACTTTTTGAAATTCTCCACTTGCGTACATGTTACAGCTTGTGTTCCTGCGCAAAGATGGGTCCATATATTGGACCATAACAGACCTGAAAACTGTCCAAATCCAGCAATCTTGGTGGCATCTTAAAGAGCACATCTTTCTCTATCCATTGCTGTAAGTTTCATTTCCATATTTGCTTTGGGTAGAGAAATAACACTGGAAGAAGGCAAGTGTTCTTGTTCTATTGCTTGCTATTTTTTTTAAATTCTCCGTTTGCCTGCACGTTACAGGTCGTCTTCCGCGGAAACAGGTTCCATATATTGAAGCATAAAATACCTTGCAATTGTCCAAATCCAGCAATCTTGGTTGCATCTGAAAGAGCACATCTTTCTCTATCCATTGATGTAAGTTTCATTTCCATATTTGCTTTGGGTAGAAAAATAACGCTGGAAGACTGCAAGAGTTCTTGTTCTTCTGCTTGCTATTTTTTGAAATTCTCGGTTTGCCTACACGTTACAGGTTGTGTTTCTGCGCAAAGATGGGTCCATATATTGCACCTTAACAGACCTGAAAACTGTCCAAATCCAGCAATCCTAGTGGCATTTTAAAGAGCACATCTTTTGTCATCCATTGATGTAAGTTTCATTTCTATATTTGCTTTGGGTAGATAAATAACGCTGGAAGAAGGCAAGAGTTCTTGTTCTATTGCTTGCTATTTTTTAAAAATTCTCGGTTTGCCTACACGTTACAGGTCGTCTTCCCGCGCAAGGAGGTGTCCATATATTGAAAAATAAAATAACTGGCAATTGTCCAAATCCAGCAATCTTGGTGGCATCTAAAAGAGCACATCTTTCTCTATCTATTGATGTAAGTTTCATTTCCATGTTTGCTTTGGGTAGAGAAATAACGTTGGAAGAAGGAAAACGTTTTTGTTGTATTGCTTGCTAATTTTTTGAAATTCTCCATTTGCCTACACGTTACAGGGCGTCTTCCCGCGCAAGGAGGGGTCCATATATTGAAGCATAATAACACTGGCAATTGTCCAAAGCCAGCAATCTTGGTGGCATCTGAAAGAGCACATCATTCTCTTTCCATTGATGTAAGGTTCATTTCCATATTTTCTTTGGGTAGAGAAATAACGCTGGAAGAAGGCAAGAATTCTTGTTCTATTGCTTGCTAATTTTTTTTAAATTCTCGGTTTGCCTACACGTTACAGGCCGTCTTCCCGCGCACGGAGGGGTCCATATATTGAAGCATAAAAGACCTGAAAATATTCCGAATCCAGCAATCTTGGTGGCATCTTAAAGAGCATATCTTTATCTATCTATTGATGTAAGTTTCATTTCCATATTTGCTTTGGGTAGAAAAATAACGCTGGAAGACTGCAAGAGGTTTTGCTCTATTGCTTGCTCTTTTTTGAAATTCTCTGTTTGCCTACACGTTAGAGCTTGTGTTCCCGTGCAAAGATGGGTCCATATATTGGACCATAACAGACCTGAAAACTGTCCAAATCCAGCAATCTTGGTGGTATCTTAAAGAGCACATCTTTTTTTTATCCATTGATGTAAGTTTCATTTCCATATTTGCTTTGGGTAGAGAAATAACGTTGGAAGAAGGCAAGAGTTCTTGTTCTATTGCTTGCTATTTTTTAAAAATTCTCGGTTTGCCTACACGTTAAAGGTCGTCTTCCCCCGTAAACAGGTTCCATATATTGAAGCATAAAAGAACTGGCAATTGTCCAAATCCAGCAATCTTGGTGGTATCTTAAAGAGCACATCTTTCTTTATTCATTGATGTAAGCTGCATTTCCATATTTGCTTTGGGTAGAGAAATAACGTTGGAAGAAAACAAAGGCTCTTGTTCTATTGCTTGCTAATTTTTTGAAATTGTCCATTTGCCTACACGTTACAGGTCGTCTTCCCGCGCAAGAAGGGGTCCATATATTGAAGCATAAAAGAACTGGCAATTGTCTAAAGCCAGCAATCTGGGTGGCATCTGAAAGAGAACATCTTTCTCTATCCATTGATGTAAGGTTCATTTCCATATTTGCTTTGGGTAGAGAAATAACGCTGGAAGAAGGCAAGAGTTCTTGTTCTATTGCTTGCTATTTTTTTGAAATTCTCGGTTTGCCTACACGTTACAGGTCGTCTTCCCGCGCACGGAGGGGTCCATATATTGAAGCATAAAAGACCTGAAAATATTCCGAATCCAGCAATCTTGGTGGCATCTTAAAGAGCATATCTTTATCTAACTATTGATGTAAGTTTCATTTCCATATTTGCTTTGGGTAGAGAAATAACGCTGGAAGAAGGCAAGAGTTCTTGTTCTATTGCTTGCTATTTTTTAATTTCTCTGGTTGTTTACACATTACAGGTCGTCTTCCCGCGCAAACAGAATCCATATATTGAAGCATAAAAGAACTGGCAATTGTCCAAAGCCAGCAATCTTGGTGACATCTTAAAGAGCACATCTTTTTCTATCTATTGATGTAAGTTTCATTTCCATATTTGCTTTGGGTAGAAAAATAACGTTGGAAGAAGACAAAGGCTCCTGTTCTATTGCTTGCTAATTTTTTGAAATTCTCCATTTGCGTTTACGTTACAGGTCGTCTTCCCGCGCAAGGAGGGGTCCATATATTGAAGCATAAAATAACTGGCAATTGTCCAAATCCAGCAATCTTGGTGGCATCTGAAAGAGCACATCTTTCTCTATCCATTGCTGTAAGTTTCATTTCGATATTTGCTTTGGGTAGAGAAATAACGCTGGAAGAAGCCAAGAGTTCTTGTTCTATTGCTTGCTATTTTTTAACTTCTCTGCTTGTGTACACATTACAGGTAGTCTTCCAGCGCAAACAGGTTCCATATATTGAAACATAAAAGAATTGGCAATATTCCAAATCCAGCAATCTTGGTGGCATCGGAAAGAGCACATCTTTTTCTATCCATTGATGGAAGTTTCATTTCCATATTTGCTTTGGGTAGAGAAATAACGCTGGAAGAAGGAAAGAGTTCTTGTTCTGTTGCTTGCTAATTTTGGAAATTCTCGCTTGGCCTACACGTTACAGGTCGTCTTCCCGCAGAAACAGGTTCCATATATTGAAGCATAAAAGAACTGGCAATTGTCCAAATCTAGCAATCTTGGTGGCATCTTAAAGAGCACATCTTTCTCTATCCATTGCTGTAAGTTTCATTTCCATATTTGCTTTTGATAGAAAAAATAACTCTGGAAGAATGCAAGAGTTCTTGTTCTTCTGCTTGCTATTTTTTGAAATTCTCCGTTTG
Source organism: Acanthaster planci (assembly GCF_054643075.1). Taxonomy (NCBI): domain Eukaryota; kingdom Metazoa; phylum Echinodermata; class Asteroidea; order Valvatida; family Acanthasteridae; genus Acanthaster; species Acanthaster planci. Next base: position 14,833,610 of record NC_141788.1, read on the forward strand.
TTTACACGTTACAGGTTGTGTTCTTGCCGAAAGATGGGTCCATATATTGGACCATAACAGACCTGGAAACTGTCCAAATCCAGCAATCTTGGTGGCATCTGAAAGAGCACATCTTTCTCTATCTATTGATGTAAGTTTCATTTCCATATTTGCTTTGGGTAGAAACATAACGCTGGAAGACTGCAAAAGTTTTTGTTCTATTGCTTGCTATTTTTTTTGAAATTCTCGGTTTGCCTACACGTTACAGGGCGTCTTCCAGCGCAAACAGGTTCCATATATTAAAGCTTAAAAAAAACTGGCAATTGTCCAAATCTACCAATCTTGGTGGCATCTTAAAGAGCGCATCTTTTTCTAACCATTGATGTAAGTTTCATTTCCATATTTGCTTTGGGTAGAGAAATAACGTTGGAAGAAGCCAAGAGTTCTTGTTCTATTGCTTGCTATTTTTTAACTTCTCTGCTTGTGTACACATTACAGGTCGTCTTCCCGCGCAAACAGGTTCCATATATTGAAGCATAAAAGAACTGGCAATTGTCCAAATCCAGCAATCTTGGTGGCATCGGAAAGGGCACATCTTTCTCTATCCATTGATGGAAGTTTCATTTCCATATTTGCTTTGGGTAGAGAAATAACGCTGGAAGAAGGAAAGAGTTCTTGTTCTGTTGCTTGCTAATTTTGGAAATTCTCGGTTTGCCTACACGTTACAGGTCGTCTTCCCGCGGAAACAGGTTACATATATTGAAGCTTAAAAAAACTGGGAATTGTCCAAATCTAGCCATCTGCGTGGCATCTTAAAGAGCGCATCTTTTTCTAACCATTGATGTAAGTTTCATTTCCATATTTGCTTTGGGTAGAGAAATAACGTTGGAAGAAGACAAAGGCTCTTGTTCTATTGCTTGCTAATTTTTTGAAATTCTCCATTTGCCTACACGTTACAGGTCGTCTTCCCGCGTAAACAGGTTCCATATATTGAAGCATAAAAGAACTGGCAAATGTCCAAATCCAGCAATCTTGGTGGCATCTAAAAGAGCACATCTTTCTCTATCCATTGATGTAAGTTTCATTTCCATGTTTGATTTGGGTAGAGAAATTACGTTGGAAGAAGGAAAAAGTTTTTGTTGTATTGCTTGCTAATTTTTTGAAATTCTCCATTTGCCTACACGTTACAGGTCGTCTTCCCACGCAAGGAGGGGTCCATATATTGAAGCATAATAACACTGGCAATTGTCTAAAGCCAGCAATCTGGGTGGCATCTGAAAGAGAACATCTTTCTCTATCCATTGATGTAAGGTTCATTTCCATATTTGCTTTGGGTAGAGAAATAACGCTGGAAGAAGGCAAGAGTTCTTGATCTATTGCTTGCTATTTTTTTGAAATTCTCGGTTTGCCTACACGTTACAGGTCGTCTTCCCGCGTAAACAGGTTCCATATATTGAAGCATAAAAGAACTGGCAATTGTCCAAATCCAGCAATTTTGGTGGTATCTTAAAGAGCACATCTTTCTTTATCCATTGATGTAAGCTTCATTTCCATATTTGCTTTGGGTAGAGAAATAACGTTGGAAGAAGACAAAGGCTCTTTTTCTATTGCTTGTTAATTTTTTGAAATTCTCCATTTGCCTACACGTTACAGGGCGTCTTCCCGCGGAAACAGGTTCCATATATTGAAGCATAAAAGAACTGGCAATTGTCCAAATCCAGCAATCTTGGTGGCATCTTAAAGAGCACATCTTTTTTTATCCATTGATGTAAGCTGCGTTTCCATATTTGCTTTGGGTTGAGAAATAACGCTGGAAGAAGGCAAGAGTTCTTGTTCTATTGCTTGGTACTTTTTAAAAATTCTCGGTTTGCCTACACGTTACAGGTCGTCTTCCCGCGCAAGAAGGGGTCCAAATATTGAAGCATAATAACACTGGCAATTGTCTAAAGCCAGCAATCTGGGTGGCATCTGAAAGAGAACATCTTTCTCTATCCATTGATGTAAGGTTCATTTCCATATTTGCTTTGGGTAGAGAAACAACGTTGGAAGAAGACAAAGGCTCTTGTTCTATTGCTTGCTATTTTTTTAAAATTCTGGGTTTGCCTACACGTTACAGGGCGTCTTCCCGCGGAAACAGGTTCCATATATTGAAGCATAAAAGAACTGGCAATTGTCCAAATCCAGCAATCTTGGTGGCATCTTAAAGAGCACATCTTTCTTTATCCATTGATGTAAGCTGCATTTCCATATTTGCTTTGGGTAGAGAAATAACGTTGGAAGAAGGCAAAGGTTCTTGTTCTATTGCTTGTTAATTTTGGAAATTCTCGGTTTGCCTACACGTTACAGGTCGTCTTCCCGCGCACAGAGGGGTCCACATATTGAAGCATAAAAGACCTGAAAATATTCTGAATTCAGCAATCTTGGTGGCATCTTAAAGAGCATATCTTTCTCTATCTATTGATGTAAGTTTCATTTCCATATTTGCTTTGGGTAGCAAAATAACGCTGGAAGACTGCAAGAGTTTTTGTTCTATTGCTTGCTATTTTTTGAAATTCTCTGTTTGCCTACACGTTACAGCTTGTGTTCTCGCGCAAAGATGGGTCCATATATTGGACCATAACAGACCTGAAAACTGTCCAAATCCAGCAATCTTGGTGGCATCTTAAAGAGCACATCTTTTTCTAACCATTGATGTAAGTTTCATTTCCATATTTGCTTTGGGTAGAGAAATAACGCTGGAAGAAGGCAAGAGTTCTTGTTCTATTGCTTGCTATTTTTTTGAAATTCTCGGTTTGCCTACACGTTACAGGTCGTCTTCCCGCGGAAACAGGTTCCATATATTGAAGCATAAAAGCACTGGCAATTGTCCAAATCCAGCTATCTTGGTGGCACTATAAAGGGCACATCTGTCTTTATTCATTGATGTAAGTTTCATTTCCATATTTGCTTTGGGTAGAAAAATAACGCTGGAAGAAGGCAAGAGTTCTTGTTCTATTGCTTGGTACTTTTTAAAAATTCTCGGTTTGCCTACACGTTACAGGTCGTCTTCCCGCGTAAACAGGTTCCATATATTGAAGCATAAAAGAACTGGCAAATGTCCAAATCCAGCAATCTTGGTGGTATCTTAAAGAGCACATCTTTTTTTATCCATTGATGTAAGCTGCATTTCCATATTTGCTTTGGGTAGAGAAATAACGTTGGAAGAAGACAAAGGCTCTTTTTCTATTGCTTGCTAATTTTTTGAAATTCTCCATTTGCCTACACGTTACAGGGCGTCTTCCCGCGGAAACAGGTTCCATATATTGAAGCATAAAAGAACTGGCAATTGTCCAAATCCAGCAATCTTGGTGGCATCCTAAAGAGCACATCTTTTTTTATCCATTGATTTAAGGTTCATTTCCATATTTGCTTTGGGTAGAGAAATACCGCTGGAAGAAGGCAAGAGTTCTTGATCTATTGCTTGCTTTTTTTTTGAAATTCTCGGTTTGCCTACACGTTACAGGTCGTCTTCCCGCGCAAACAGGTTCCATACATTGAAGCATAACAGACCTGGAACTGTCCAAATCCAGCAATCGTGGTGGCATCTGAAAGAGCACATCTTTTTCTATCCATTGATGTAAGTTTCATTTCCATATTTGCTTTGGGTAGAGAAATACAGTGGAAGAAGGAAAGAGTTCTTGTTCTATTGCTTGTTAATTTTGGAAATTCTCAGTTTGCCTACACGTTACAGGTCGTCTTCCCGCGCACGGAGGGGTCCATATATTGAAGCATAAAAGTCCTGAAAATATTCCGAATCCAGCAATCCTGGTGGCATCTTAAAGAGCATATCTTTCTCTCTCTATTGATGTAAGTTTCATTTCCATATTTGCTTTGGGTAGAAACATAACGCTGGAAGACTGCAAGAGTTTTTGTTCTATTGCTTGCTATTTTTTTAAATTCTCTGTTTGCCTACACTTTACAGCTTGTGTTCCCGCGCAAAGATGGGTCCATATATTGGACACTAACAGACCTGAAAACTGTCCAAATCCAGCAATCTTGGTGACATCTTAAAGAGCACATCTTTTTCTATCTATTGATGTAAGTTTCATTTCAATATTTGCTTTGGGTAGAGAAATAACGTTGGAAGAAGACAAAGGTTCTTGTTCAATTGCTTGCTAATTTTTTGAAATTCTCCATTTGCCTACACATTATTGGTCGTCTTCCCGCGCAAGTAGGGGTCCATATATTGAAGCATAAAAGAATAGGCAATTGTCCAAAGCCAGCAATCTGGGTGGCATCTGAAAGAGCACATCTTTGTCTATCCATTGATGTAAGTTTCATTTCCATATTTGCTTTGGGTAGAGAAATAACGCTGGAAGAAGGCAAGAGTTCTTGTTCTATTGCTTGCTATTTTTTTGAAATTCTCGGTTTGCCTACACGTTACAGGTCGTCTTCCCGCGCAAACAGGTTCCATATATTGAAGCATAACAGACCCGGAAACTGTCCAAATCCAGCAATCGTGGTGGCATCTGAAAGAGCACATCTTTTTCTATCCATTGATGTAAGTTTCATTTCGATATTTGCTTTGGGTAGAGAAATACCGCTGGAAGAACGAAAGAGTTCTTGTTCTGTTGCTTGCTAATTTTTGAAATTCTCGGTTTGCCTACACGTTACAGGTCGTCTTCCCGCGCACGGAGGGGTCCATATATTGAAGCATAAAAGACCTGAAAATATTCCGAATCCAGCAATCTTGGTAGCATCTTAAAGAGCATATCTTTCTCTATCTATTGATGTAAGTTTCATTTCCATATTTGCTTTGGGTAGAAACATAACGCTGGAAGACTGCAAGAGTTTTTGTTCTATTGCTTGCTATTTTTTTAAATTCTCTGTTTGCCTACACGTTACAGCTTGTGTTCCCGCGCAAAGATGGGTCCATATATTGGACCATAACAGACCTGAAAACTGTCTAAATCCGGCAATCCTGGTGGCATCTGAAAGAGCACATCTTTCTCTATCCATTGATGTAAGTTTCATTTCAATATTTGCTTTGGGTAGCGAAATTACGCTGGAAGAATGCAAGAGTTCTTGTTCTATTGCTTGCTATTTTTTAATTTCTCTGGTTCTTTACACATTACAGGTAGGCTTCCTGCGCAAACAGGTTCCATATATTGAAGCATAAAAGAACTGGCAATTGTCCAAATCTAGCAATCTTGGTGGCATCTTAAAGAGCACATCTTTCTCTATCCATTGCTGTAAGTTTCATTTCCATATTTGCTTTGGGTAGAGAAATAACGTTGGAAGAAGCCAATAGTTCTTGTTCTATTGCATGCTATATTTTAACTTCTCTGGTTGTGTACACATTACAGGTAGTCTTCCCGCGCAAACAGGTTCCATATATTGAAGCATAAAAGAACTGGCAATTGTCCAAATCCAGCAATCTTGGTGGCATCGGAAAGAGCACGTCTTTCTCTATCCATTGATGGAAGATTCATTTCCATATTTGCTTTGGGTAGAGAAATAACGCTGGAAGAAGGAAAGAGTTCTTGTTCTGTTGCTTGCTAATTTTGAAAATTCTCGGTTGGCCTACACGTTACAGGTCGTCTTCCCGCGGAAACAGGTTCCATATATTGAAGCTTAAAAAAACTGGCAATTGTCCAAATCCAGCAAACTTGGTGGCATCTTAAAGAGCACATCCTTCTCTATCCATTGCTGTAAGTTTCATTTCCATATTTGCTTTTGGTAGAAAAATAACTCTGGAAGAATGCAAGAGTTCTTTTTCTTCTGCTTGTTATTTTTTTAAATTCTCCGTTTGTCTACACGTTACAGGTTGTAGTCCCGCCGTAAGATGGGTCCATATATTGGACCATAACAGACCTGGAAACTGTCCAAATCCAGCAATCTTGGTGGCATCTTAAAGAACACATCTTTCTCTATCTATTGATGTAAGTTTCATTTCCATATTTGCTTTGGGTAGAAACATAACGCTGGAAGACTGCAAGAGTTTTTGTTCTATTGCTTGCTATTTTTTGAAATTCTCTGTTTGCCTACACTTTACAGCTTGTGTTCCCGCGCAAAGATGGGTCCATATATTGGACCATAACAGACCTGAAAACTGTCCAAATCCAGCAATCTTGGTGGCATCTTAAAGAGCACATCTTTTTCTAACCATTGATGTAAGTTTCATTTCAATATTTGCTTTGGGTAGAGAAATAACGCTTGAAGAAGGCAAGAGTTCTTGTTCTATTGCTTGCTATTTTTTTGAAATTCTCGGTTTGCCTACACGTTACAGGGCGTCTTCCCGCGCAAACAGGTTCCATATATTGAAGCTTAAAAAAAACCGGCAATTGTCCAAATCTAGCAATCTTGGTGGCATCTTAAAGAGCGCATCTTTTTCTAACCATTGATGTAAGTTTCATTTCCATATTTGCTTTGGGTAGAGAAATAACGTTGGAAGAAGCCAAGAGTTCTTGTTCTATTGCTTGCTATTTTTTAACTTCTCTGCTTGTGTACACATTACAGGTAGTCTTCCCGCGCAAACAGGTTCCATATATTGAAGCATAAAAGAACTGGCAATTGTCCAAATCTAGCAATCTTGGTGGCATCTGAAAGAACACATCTTTTTCTATCCATTGCTGTAAGTTTCATTTCCATATGTGCTTCTGGTAGAAAAATAACTCTGGAAAAATGGAAGAGTTCTTGTTCTTCTGCTTGCTATTTTTTGAAATTCTCCGTTTGTCTACACGTTACAGGTTGTGTTCTTGCCGAAAGATGGGTCCATAGATTGGACCATAACAGACCTGGAAACTGTCCAAATCCAGCAATCTTGGTGGCATCTGAAAGAGCACATCTTTCTCTATCTATTGATGTAAGTTTCATTTCGATATTTGCTTTGGGTAGAAACATAACGCTTGAAGACTGCAAGATTTTTTTTTCTATTGCTTGCTATTTTTTGAAATTGTCTGTTTACCTACACGTTACAACTTGTGTTCCCGCGCAAAGATGGGTCCATATATTGGACCATAACAGACCTGAAAACTGTCCAAATCCAGCAATCTTGGTGGCATCTTAAAGAGCACATCGTGTTCTAACTATTGATGTAAGTTTCATTTCCATATTTGCTTTGGGTAGAGAAATAACGCTGGAAGAAGGCAAGAGTTCTTGTTCTATTGCTTGCTATTTTTTAATTTCTCTGCTTGTGTGCACATTACAGGTAGTCTTCCTGCGCAAACAGGTTCCATATATTGAAGCATAAAAGAACTTGCAATTGTCCAAATCCAGCAATCTTGGTGGTATCTTAAAGAGCACATCTTTCTTTATCCATTGATGTAAGCTGCATTTCCATTGCTTTGGGTAGAGAAATAACGTTGGAAGAAGACAAAGGCTCTTGTTCAATTGCTTGCTAATTTTTTGAAATTCTCCATTTGCCTACACGTTACAGGGCGTCTTCCCGCGGAAACAGGTTCCATATATTGAAGCATAAAAGAACTGGTAATTGTCCAAATCCAGCAATCTTGGTGGCATCTTAAAGAGCACATGTTTCTTTATCCATTGATGTAAGCTGCATTTCCATATTTGCTTTGGGTAGAGAAATTATGTTGGAAGAAGGAAAAAGTTTTTGTTGTATTGCTTGTTAATTTTTTGAAATTCTCCATTTGCCTACACGTTACAGGTCGTCTTCCCACGCAAGGAGGGGTCCATATATTGAAGCATAATAACACTGGCAATTGTCTAAAGCCAGCAATCTTGGTGGCATCTGAAAGAGCACATCTTTCTTTATCCATTAATGTAAGTTTCATTTCCATATTTCCTTTGGGTAGAGAAATACCGCTGGAAGAAGGCAAGAGTTCTTGTTCTATTGCTTGCTATTTTTTTGAAATTCTCCGTTTGCCTACACGTTACAGGTCGTCTTCCCGCGCACGGGGGGTCCATATATTGAAGCATAAAAGACCTGAAAATTGTCCGAATCCAGCAATCTTGGTAACATCTTAAAGAGCACATCTTTGTCTATCCATTGATGTAAGTTTCATTTCCATCTTTGCTTTTGGTAGAAAAATAACGCTGGAAGACTGCAATAGTTCTTGTTCTTCTGCTTGCTATTTTTTTAAAGTCTCGGTTTGCCTACACGTTACAGGTTGTGTTCCCGCGCAAAGATGGGTCCATATATTGGACCATAACAGACCTGAAAACTGTCTAAATCCGGCAATCCTGGTGGCATCTGAAAGAGCACATCTTTCTCTATCCATTGATGTAAGTTTCATTTCAATATTTGCTTTGGGTAGCGAAATTACGCTGGAAGAATGCAAGAGTTCTTGTTCTATTGCTTGCTATTTTTTAATTTCTCTGGTTCTTTACACATTACAGGTAGGCTTCCTGCGCAAACAGGTTCCATATATTGAAGCATAAAAGAACTGGCAATTGTCCAAATCTAGCAATCTTGGTGGCATCTTAAAGAGCACATCTTTCTCTATCCATTGCTGTAAGTTTCATTTTCATATTTGCTTTGGGTAGAGAAATAACGTTGGAAGAAGCCAATAGTTCTTGTTCTATTGCATGCTATATTTTAACTTCTCTGGTTGTGTACACATTACAGGTAGTCTTCCCGCGCAAACAGGTTCCATATATTGAAGCATAAAAGAACTGGCAATTGTCCAAATCCAGCAATCTTGGTGGCATCGGAAAGAGCACATCTTTCTCTATCCATTGATGGAAGATTCATTTCCATATTTGCTTTGGGTAGAGAAATAACGCTGGAAGAAGGAAAGAGTTCTTGTTCTGTTGCTTGCTAATTTTGAAAATTCTCGGTTGGCCTACACGTTACAGGTCGTCTTCCCGCGGAAACAGGTTCCATATATTGAAGCTTAAAAAAACTGGCAATTGTCCAAATCCAGCAAACTTGGTGGCATCTTAAAGAGCACATCCTTCTCTATCCATTGCTGTAAGTTTCATTTCCATATTTGCTTTTGGTAGAAAAATAACTCTGGAAGAATGCAAGAGTTCTTTTTCTTCTGCTTGTTATTTTTTTAAATTCTCCGTTTGTCTACACGTTACAGGTTGTTGTCCCGCCGAAAGATGGGTCCATATATTGGACCATAACAGACCTGGAAACTGTCCAAATCCAGCAATCTTGGTGGCATCTTAAAGAACACATCTTTCTCTATCTATTGATGTAAGTTTCATTTCCATATTTGCTTTGGGTAGAAACATAACGCTGGAAGACTGCAAGAGTTTTTGTTCTATTGCTTGCTATTTTTTGAAATTCTCTGTTTGCCTACACTTTACAGCTTGTGTTCCCGCGCAAAGATGGGTCCATATATTGGACCATAACAGACCTGAAAACTGTCCAAATCCAGCAATCTTGGTGGCATCTTAAAGAGCACATCTTTTTCTAACCATTGATGTAAGTTTCATTTCCATATTTGCTTTGGGTAGAGAAATAACGCTGGAAGAAGGCAAGTGTTCTTGTTCTATTGCTTGCTATTTTTTTGAAATTCTCGGTTTGCCTACACGTTACAGGTCGTCTTCCGCGGAAACAGGTTCCATATATTGAAGCATAAAAGAACTGGCAATTGTCCAAATCCAGCAATCTTGGTGGCATCTGAAAGAGCACATCTTTCTTTATCCATTGCTGTAAGTTTCATTTCCATATTTGCTTTGGGTAGAGAAATAACGTTGGAAGAAGGAAAGAGTTCTTGTTCTATTGCTTGCTATTTTTTAACTTCTCTGCTTGTGTACACATTACAGGTAGTCTTCCCGCGCAAACAGGTTCCATATATTGAAGCATAAAAGAACTGGCAATTGTCCAAATCTAGCAATCTTGGTGGCATCTGAAAGAACACATCTTTCTCTATCCATTGCTGTAAGTTTCATTTCCATATGTGCTTCTGCTAGAAAAATAACTCTGGAAAAATGCAAGAGTTCTTGTTCTTCTGCTTGCTATTTTTTGAAATTCTCCGTTTGTCTACACGTTACAGGTTGTGTTCTTGCCGAAAGATGGGTCCATAGATTGGACCATAACAGACCTGGAAACTGTCCAAATCCAGCAATCTTGGTGGCATCTGAAAGAGCACATCTTTCTCTATCTATTGATGTAAGTTTCATTTCGATATTTGCTTTGGGTAGAAACATAACGCTTGAAGACTGCAAGATTTTTTTTTCTATTGCTTGCTATTTTTTGAAATTGTCTGTTTACCTACACGTTACAACTTGTGTTCCCGCGCAAAGATGGGTCCATATATTGGACCATAACAGACCTGAAAACTGTCCAAATCCAGCAATCTTGGTGGCATCTTAAAGAGCACATCTTTTTTCTAACCATTGATGTAAGTTTCATTTCCATATTTGCTTTGGGTAGAGAAATAACGCTGGAAGAAGGCAAGAGTTCTTGTTCTATTGCTTGCTATTTTTTAATTTCTCTGCTTGTGTGCACATTACAGGTAGTCTTCCTGCGCAAACAGGTTCCATATATTGAAGCATAAAAGAACTTGCAATTGTCCAAATCCAGCAATCTTGGCGGTATCTTAAAGAGCACATCTTTCTTTATCCATTGATGTAAGCTGCATTTCCATTGCTTTGGGTAGAGAAATAACGTTGGAAGAAGACAAAGGCTCTTGTTCAATTGCTTGCTAATTTTTTGAAATTCTCCATTTGCCTACACGTTACAGGGCGTCTTCCCGCGGAAACAGGTTCCATATATTGAAGCATAAAAGAACTGGCAATTGTCCAAATCCAGCAATCTTGGTGGCATCTTAAAGAGCACATGTTTCTTTATCCATTGATGTAAGCTGCATTTCCATATTTGCTTTGGGTAGAGAAATAACGTTGGAAGAAGGCAAAGGTTCTTGTTCTATTGCTTGTTAATTTTTTGAAATTGTCCATTTGCCTACACGTTACAGGTCGTCTTCCCGCGCAAGAAGGGGTCCATATATTGAAGCATAAAAGAACTGGCAATTGTCCAAAGCCAGGAATCTTGGTGGCATCTAAAAGAGCACATCTTTCTCTATCCATTGATGTAAGTTTCATTTCCATGTTTGCTTTGGGTAGAGAAATTATGTTGGAAGAAGGAAAAAGTTTTTGTTGTATTGCTTGCTAATTTTTTGAAATTCTCCATTTGCCTACACGTTACAGGTCGTCTTCCCACGCAAGGAGGGGTCCATATATTGAAGCATAATAACACTGGCAATTGTCTAAAGCCAGCAATCTGGGTGGCATCTGAAAGAGAACATCTTTCTCTATCCATTGATGTAAGGTTCATTTCCATATTTGCTTTGGGTAGAGAAATAACGCTGGAAGAAGGCAAGAGTTCTTGTTCTATTGCTTGCTATTTTTTTGAAATTCTCGGTTTGCCTACACGTTACAGGTCGTCTTCCCGCGCAAACAGGTTCCATACATTGAAGCATAACAGACCTGGAACTGTCCAAATCCAGCAATCGTGGTGGCATCTGAAAGAGCACTTCTTTTTCTATCCATTGATGTAAGTTTCATTTCCATATTTGGTTTGGGTAGAGAAATACCGCTGGAAGAAGGAAAGAGTTCTTGTTCTATTGCTTGCTAATTTTGGAAATTCTCCATTTGCCTACACGTTATTGGTCGTCTTCCCACGCAAGGAGGGGTCCATATATTGAAGCATAATAACAGTGGCAATTGTCTAAAGCCAACAATCCGGGTGCCATATGAAAGAGCACATCTTTCTCTATCCATTGATGTAAGTTTCATTTCCATATTTGCTTTGGGTAGAGAAATAACGCTGGAAGAAGGCAAGAGTTCTTGATCTATTGTTTGCTATTTTTTTGAAATTCTCGGTTTGCCTACACGTTACAGGTCGTCTTCCCGCGCAAACAGGTTCCATACATTGAAGCATAACAGACCTGGAACTGTCCAAATCCAGCAATCGTGGTGGCATCTGAAAGAACACATCTTTTTCTATCCATTGATGTAAGTTTCATTTCCATATTTGCTTCTGCTAGAAAAATAACTCTGGAAAAATGCAAGAGTTCTTGTTCTATTGCTTGCTATTTTTTGAAATTCTCCGTTTGTCTACACGTTACAGGTTGTGTTCTTGCCGAAAGATGGGTCCATAGATTGGACCATAACAGACCTGGAAACTGTCCAAATCCAGCAATCTTGGTGGCATCTGAAAGAGCACATCTTTCTCTATCTATTGATGTAAGTTTCATTTCGATATTTGCTTTGGGTAGAAACATAACGCTTGAAGACTGCAAGATTTTTTTTTTATTGCTTGCTATTTTGTGAAATTGTCTGTTTACCTACACGTTACAACTTGTGTTCCCGCGCAAAGATGGGTCCATATATTGGACAATAACAGACCTGAAAACTGTCCAAATCCAGCAATCTTGGTGGCATCTTAAAGAGCACATCTTTTTTCTAACCATTGATGTAAGTTTCATTTCCATATTTGCTTTGGGTAGAGAAATAACGCTGGAAGAAGGCAAGAGTTCTTGTTCTATTGCTTGCTATTTTTTAATTTCTCTGCTTGTGTGCACATTACAGGTAGTCTTCCTGCGCAAACAGGTTCCATATATTGAAGCATAAAAGAACTGGCAAATGTCCAAATCCAGCAATCTTGGTGGTATCTTAAAGAGCACATCTTTTTTTATCCATTGATGTAAGCTGCATTTCCATATTTGCTTTGGGTAGAGAAATAACGCTGGAAGAAGACAAAGGCTCTTGTTCTATTGCTTGCTAATTTTTTGAAATTCTCCATTTGCCTACACGTTACAGGGCGTCTTCCCGCGGAAACAGGTTCCATATATTGAAGCATAAAAGAACTGGCAATTGTCCAAATCCAGCAATCTTGGTGGCATCGGAAAGAGCACATCTTTTTTTATCCATTGATGTAAGCTGCATTTCCATATTTGCTTTGGGTAGAGAAATAACGTTGGAAGAAGGCAAAGGTTCTTGTTCTATTGCTTGTTATTTTTTTGAAATTGTCCATTTGCCTACACGTTACTGGTCGTCTTCCCGCACAAGAAGGGGTCCATATATTGAAGCATAAAAGAACTGGCAATTGTCCAAAGCCAGCAATCTTGGTGGCATCTAAAAGAGCACATCTTTCTCTATCCATTGATGTAAGTTTCATTTCCATGTTTGATTTGGGTAGAGAAATTACGTTGGAAGAAGGAAAAAGTTTTTGTTGTATTGCTTGCTAATTTTTTGAAATTCTCCATTTGCCTACACGTTACAGGTCGTCTTCCCACGCAAGGAGGGGTCCATATATTGAAGCATAATAACACTGGCAATTGTCTAAAGCCAGCAATCTGGGTGGCATCTGAAAGAGAACATCTGTCTCTATCCATTGATGTAAGGTTCATTTCCATATTTGCTTTGGGTAGAGAAATAACGCTGGAAGAAGGCAAGAGTTCTTGTTCTATTGCTTGCTATTTTTTTGAAATTCTCGGTTTGCCTACACGTTACAGGTCGTCTTCCCGCGCAAACAGGTTCCATACATTGAAGCATAACAGACCTGGAACTGTCCAAATCCAGCAATCGTGGTGGCATCTGAAAGAGCACTTCTTTTTCTATCCATTGATGTAAGTTTCATTTCCATATTTGGTTTGGGTAGAGAAATACCGCTGGAAGAAGGAAAGAGTTCTTGTTCTATTGCTTGCTAATTTTGGAAATTCTCCATTTGCCTACACGTTATTGGTCGTCTTCCCACGCAAGGAGGGGTCCATATATTGAAGCATAATAACAGTGGCAATTGTCTAAAGCCAACAATCTGGGTGGCATGTGAAAGAGCACATCTTTCTCTATCCATTGATGTAAGTTTCATTTCCATATTTGCTTTGGGTAGAGAAATAACGCTGGAAGAAGGCAAGAGTTCTTGATCTATTGTTTGCTATTTTTTTGAAATTCTCGGTTTGCCTACACGTTACAGGTCGTCTTCCCGCGCAAACAGGTTCCATACATTGAAGCATAACAGACCTGGAACTGTCCAAATCCAGCAATCGTGGTGGCATCTGAAAGAGCACATCTTTTTCTATCCATTGATGTAAGTTTCATTTCCATATTTGCTTTGGGTAGAGAAATACCGCTGGAAGAAGGAAAGAGTTCTTGTTCTATTGCTTGCTAATTTTGGAAATTCTCGGTTTGCCTACACGTTACAGGTCGTCTTCCCGCGCACGGAGGGGTCCATATATTGAGGCATAAAAGACCTGAAAATATTCCGAATCCAGCAATCTTGGTGGCATCTTAAAGAGCATATCTTTCTCTATCTATTGATGTAAGTTTCATTTCCATATTTGCTTTGGGTAGAAAAATAACGCTGGAAGACTGCAAGAGTTTTTGTTCTATTGCTTGCTATTTTTTGAAATTCTCTGTTTGCCTACACGTTACAGCTTGTGTTCTCGCGCAAAGATGGGTCCATATATTGGACCATAACAGACCTGAAAACTGTCCAAATCCAGCAATCTTGGTGGCATCTTAAAGAGCACATCTTTTTCTAACCATTGATGTAAGTTTCATTTCCATATTTGCTTTGGGTAGAGAAATAACGCTGGAAAAAGGCAAGAGTTCTTGTTCTATTGCTTGCTATTTTTTTAAAATTGTCCATTTGCCTACACGTTACAGCGCGTCTTCCCGCGGAAACAGGTTCCCTATATTGAAGCATAAAAGAACTGGCAATTGTCCAAATCCAGCAATCTTGGTGGCATCTTAAAGAGCACATCTTTCTTTATCCATTGATGTAAGCTGCATTTCCATATTTGCTTTGGGTAGAGAAATAACGCTGGAAGAAGGCTAAGGTTCTTGTTCTATTGCTTGCTATTTTTTTAAAATTCTCGGTTTGCCTACACGTTACAGGTCGTCTTCCAGCGTAAACAGGTTCCATATATTGAAGCATAAAAGAACTGGCAATTGTCCAAATCCAGCAATCTTGGTGGTATCTTTAAGAGCACATCTTTCTTTATCCATTGATGTAAGCTGCATTTCCATATTTGCTTTGGGTAGAGAAATAACGTTGGAAGAAGACAAAGGCTCTTTTTCTATTGCTTGCTAATTTTTTGAAATTCTCCATTTGCCTACACGTTACAGGGCGTCTTCCCGCGGAAACAGGTTCCATATATTGAAGCATAAAAGAACTGGCAATTGTCCAAATCCAGCAATCTTAGTGGCATCTTAAAGAGCACATCTTTTTTTATCCATTGATTTAAGGTTGATTTCCATATTTGCTTAGGGTATAGAAATACCGCTGGAAGAAGGAAAGAGTTCTTGATCTCTTGCTTGCTATTTTTTTGAAATTCTCGGTTTGCCTACACGTTACAGGTCGTCTTCCCGCGCACGGAGGGGTCCATATATTGAAGCATAAAAGACCTGAAAATATTCCAAATCCAGCAATCTTGGTGGCATCTTAAAGAGCATATCTTTCTCTATCTATTGATGTAAGTTTCATTTCCATATTTGCTTTGGGTAGAGAAATAACGCTGGAAGAATGCAAGAGTTCTTGTTCTATTGCTTGCTATTTTTTAATTTCTCTGGTTGTTTACACACTACAGGTAGCCTTCCTGCGCAAACAGGTTCCATATATTGAAGCAGAAAAGAACTGGCAATTGTCCAAATCTAGCAATCTTGGTGGCATCTGAAAGAGCACATCGTTCTTTATCCATTGATATAAGTTTCATTTCCAAATTTGCTTTGGGTAGAGAAATAACGTTGGAAAAAGGCTAAGGTTCTTGTTCTATTGCTTCCTATTTTTTTAAATTTCTCTGGTTGTGTACACATTACAGGTAGTCTTCCCGCGCAAACAGGTTCCATATATTGAAGCATAAAAGAACTGCCAATTGTCCAAATCCGGCAATCTTAGTGGCATCTGAAAGAACATATCTTTCTCTATCCATTGATGTAAGTTTCATTTCCATATTTGGTTTGGGTAGAAAAATAACGCTGGAAGACTGCAAGATTTTTTGTTCTTCTGCTTGCTATTTTTTGAAATTTTCCGTTTGTCTACACCTTACAGGTTGTGTTCCTGCCGAAAGATGGGTCCATATATTGGACAATAACAGACCTGAAAACTGTCCAAATCCAGCAATCTTGGTGACATCTTAAAGAGCACATCTGTTTCTATCCATTGATGTAAGTTTCATTTCCATATTTGCTTTGGGTAGAAAAATAACGTTGGAAGAAGACAAAGGCTCCTGTTCTATTGCTTGCTAATTTTTTGAAATTCTCCATTTGCCTTTACGTTACAGGTCGTCTTCCCGCGCAAGGAGGGGTCCATATATTGAAGCATAAAATAACGGGCAATTGTCCAAATCCAGCAATCTTGGTGGCATGTGAAAGAGCACATCTTTCTCTATCCATTGCTGTAAGTTTCATTTCGATATTTTCTTTGGGTAGGGAAATAACGTTGGAAGAAGGCTGAAGGTTCTTGTTCTATTGCTTTCTATTTTTTTAAATTTCTCTGGTTGTGTACACATTACAGGTAGTCTTCCCGCGCAAACAGGTTCCATATATTGAAGCATAAAAGAACTGCCAATTGTCCAAATCCTGCAATCTTGGTGGCATCTGAAAGAGCACATCTTTGTCTATCCATTGATGTAAGGTTCATTTCCATATTTGCTTTGGATAGAGAAATACCGCTGGAAGAAGGAAAGAGTTCTTGTTCTATTGCTTGCTATTTTTTTGAAATTCTCGGTTTGCCTACACGTTACAGGTAGTCTTCCCGCGCTCGGAGGGGTCCATATATTGAAGCATAAAAGACCTGAAAATATTCTGAATCCAGCAATCTTGGTGGCATCTTAAAGAGCACATTTTGTTTCTATCTATTGATGTAAGTTTCATTTCGATATTTGCTTTGAATAGAAACATAACGCTGGAAGACTGCAAGAGTTTTTGTTCTATTGCTTGCTATTTTTTGAAATTCTATGTTTGCCTTTACGTTACAGCTTGTGTTCCCGCGCAAAGATGGGTCCATATATTGGTTCATAATAGACCTGAAAACTGTCTAAATCCAGCAATCTTGGTGGCATCTTAAAGAGCACATCTTTTTCTATCCATTCATGTCAGTTTCATTTCCATATTTGCTTTGGGTAAAGAAATAACGTTGGAAGAAGACAAAGGCTCTTGTTCTTCTGCTTGCTAATTTTTTGAAATTCTCCCTTTGCCTTCACGTTACAGGTGGTCTTCCCGCGCAAGGAGGGGTCCATATATTGAAGCATAAAAGAACTGGCAATTGTCCAAAGCCAGCAATCTTGGTGGCATCTGAAAGAGCACATCTTTTTCCATCCATTGATGTAAGGTTCATTTCCATATTGGCTTTGAGTAGAGAAATACCGCTGGAAGAAGGAAAGAGTTCTTGTTCTATTGCTTGCTATTTTTTTAAAATTCTTGGTTTGCCTACACGTTACAGGTAGTCTTCCCGCGCACGGAGGGGTCCATACATTGAAGCATAAAAGACCTGAAAATATTCCAAATCCAGCAATCTTGGTGGCATCTTAAAGAGCACATCATTCTCTATACATTGATATAAGTTTCATTTCCATGTTTTCTTTGGGTAGAGAAATAACGTTGGAAGAAGGAAAAAGTTCTTGTTGTATTGCTTGCTAATTTTTTGAAATTCTCCATTTGGCTACACGTTACAGGTCGTCTTCCCGCGCAAGGAGGGGTCCATATATTGAAGCATAATAGAACTGGCAATTGTCCAAAGCCAGCAATCTTGGTAACATCTGAAAGAGCACATTTTTCTTTATCCATTGATGTAAGGTTCATTTCCATATTTGCTTTGGGTAGAGAAATAACGCTGGAAGAAGGCAAGAGTTCTTGTTCTATTGCTTGCTATTTTTTAATTTCTCTGGTGGTTTGCACATTACAGGTAGCCTTCCCGCGCAAACAGGTTCCATATATTGAAGCATAAAAGAACTGGCAATTGTCCAAATCTAGCAATCTTGGTGGCATCTGAAAGAGCACATCTTTCTCTATCTATTGCTGTAAGTT
>NC_141788.1:14851613-14887997 GCF_054643075.1 Acanthaster planci
TATTTGCTTTGGGTAGAAAAATAACGCTGGAGGACTTCAAAGGTTCTTGTTCTATTGCTTGCTATTTTTTGAAATTCTCCCTTTGCTTACACGTTACAGGTCGTCTTCCCGCGCAAGGAGGGGTCCATATATTGAAGCATAAAAGCCCTGGCAATTGTCCAAATCCAGCAATCTTGGTGGCATCTGAAAGAGCACATCTGTTTCTATCCTTTGCTCTAAGTTTCATTTCCATATTTGCTTTGGGTAGAGAAATAACGTTGGAAGAAGGCGAAGGTTCTTGTTCTATTGCTTGCTAATTTTTTGAAATTCTCCACTTGCCTACACATTACAGGTAGTCTTCCCGCGCAAACAGGTTCCATATATTGAAGCATAAAAGAACTGGCAATTGTCCAAATCTAGCAATCTTGGTGGCATTTGAAAAAGCACATCTTTCTCTATCCATCGCTGTAAGTTTCATTTCCATATTTGCTTTGGGTAGAAAAATAACGCTGGAAGACTTCAAAAGTTCTTGTTCTATTGCTTGCTATTTTTTGAAATGCTCCATTTGCCTACACGTTACAGGTCGTCTTCCCTTGCAAGGAGGGGTCCATATATTGAAGCATAAAAGAACTGGCAATTGTCCAAATCCAGCAATCTTGGTGGCATCTGAAAGAGCACATCTGTCTCTATCCATTGCTTTAAGTTTCATTTCCATATTTGCTTTGGGTAGAGAAATAACGTTGGAAGAAGGCAAAGGTTCTTGTTCTACTGCTTGCTAATTTTTTGAATTTCTCCACTTGCCTACACATTACAGGTAGTCTTCCCGCGCAAACAGGTTCCATATATTGAAGCATAAAAGCCCTGGCAATTGTCCAAATCCAGGAATCTTGGTAACATCAAAAAGAGCACATCTTTCTCTATCCATTGATGTAAGTTTTATTTCCATATTTGCTTTGGGTAGAAAAATAACGCTGGAAGACTTCAAGAGTTCTTGTTCTATTGCTTGCTATTTTTTGAAATTCTCCATTTGCCTACACGTTACAGGTCGTCTTCCCGCGCAAGGAGGGGCCATATATTGAAGCATAAAAGAACTGGCAATTGTCCAAAGCCAGCAATCTTGGTGGCATCTGAAAGAACTTATCTTTTTCTATCCATTGATGTAAGTTTAATTTCCATATTTGATTTGGGTAGACAAATACTGCTGGAAGAATGCAAGAGTTCTTGTTTTATTGCTTGCTATTTTTTTGAAATTCTCGGTTTGGCTACACGTTACAGGTCGTCCTTCCGCGGAAACAGGTTCCATATATTGAAGCATAAAAGAACTGGCAATTGTCCAAATCCAGCAATCTTGGTGGCACCTGAAAGAGCACATCTTTCTCTATCCATTGCTGTAAGTTTCATTTCCATATTTGCTTTGGGTAGAGAAATAACGTTGGAAGAAGGCAAAGGTTCTTGTTCTATAGCTTGCTCATTTTTTGAAATTCTCCATTTGCCTACACGTTACAGGTCGTCTTCCCGTGCAAGGAGGGGTCCATATATTGAAGCATAAATGAACTGGCAATTGTCCAAATCTAGCAATCTTGGTGGCATCTGAAAAAACACATCTTTCTCTATCCATTGCTGTAAGTTTCATTTGCATATTTGCTTTGGGTAGAAAAATAACGCTGAAAGACTTCAAGAGTTCTTGTTCTATTGCTTGCTATTTTTTGAAATTCTCCATTTGCCTACACGTTACAGGTCGTCTTCCCGCGCAAGGAGGGGTCCATATATTGAAGCATAAAAGAACTGGCAATTGTCCAAATCCAGCAATCTTGGTGGCATCTGAAAGAGCACATCTGCCTCTATCCATTGCTCTAAGTTTCATTTCCATATTTGCTTTGGGTAGAGAAATAACGTTGGAAGAAGGCAAAGGTTCTTGTTCTATTGCTTGCTAATTTTTTGAAATTCTCCACTTGCCTACACATTACAGGTAGTCTTCCCGCGCAAACAGGTTCCATATATTGAAGCATAAAAGCCCTGGCAATTGTCCAAATCAAGGAATCTTGGTGGCATCTAAAAGAGCACATCTTTCTCTATCCATTGATGTAAGTTTCATTTCCATATTTGCTTTGGGTAGAAAAATAACGCTGGAAGACTTCAAGAGTTCTTGTTCTATTGCTTGCTATTTTTTGAAATTCTCCATTTGCCTACAAGTTACAGGTCGTGTTCCCGCGCAAGGAGGGGTCCATATATTGAAGCATAAAAGAACTGCCAATTGTCCAAATCCAGCAATCTTGGTGGCATCTGAAAGAGCACATCTGTCTCTATCCATTGCTGTAAGTTTCATTTCCATATTTGCTTTGGGTAGAGAAATAACGTTGGAAGAAGGCAAAGGTTCTTGTTCTATTGCTTGCTAATTTTTTGAAATTCTCCACTTGCCTACACATTACAGGTAGTCTTCCCGCGCAAACAGGTTCCATATATTGAAGCATAAAAGCCCTGGCAATTGTCCAAATCCAGGAATCTTGGTAACATCAAAAAGAGCACATCTTTCTCTATCCATTGATGTAAGTTTTATTTCCATATTTGCTTTGGGTAGAAAAATAACGCTGGAAGACTTCAAGAGTTCTTGTTCTATTGCTTGCTATTTTTTGAAATTCTCCATTTGCCTACACGTTACAGGTCGTCTTCCCGCGCAAGGAGGGGTCCATATATTGAAGCATAAAAGAACTGGCAATTGTCCAAAGCCAGCAATCTTGGTGGCATCTGAAAGAACACATCTTTCTCTATCCATTGATGTAAGTTTCATTTCCATATTTGATTTGGGTAGACAAATACTGCTGGAAGAATGCAAGAGTTCTTGTTTTATTGCTTGCTATTTTTTTGAAATTCTCGGTTTGGCTACACGTTACAGGTCGTCTTTCCGCGGAAACAGGTTCCATATATTGAAGCATAAAAGAACTGGCAATTGTCCAAATCCAGCAATCTTGGTGGCACCTGAAAGAGCACATCTTTCTCTATCCATTGCTGTAAGTTTCATTTCCATATTTGCTTTGGGTAGAGAAATAACGTTGGAAGAAGGCAAAGGTTCTTGTTCTATTGCTTGCTCATTTTTTGAAATTCTCCATTTGCCTACACGTTACAGGTCGTCTTCCCGTGCAAGGAGGGGTCCATATATTGAAGCATAAATGAACTGGCAATTGTCCAAATCTAGCAATCTTGGTGGTATCTGAAAAAACACATCTTTCTCTATCCATTGCTGTAAGTTTCATTTGTATATTTGCTTTGGGTAGAAAAATAACGCTGAAAGACTTCAAGAGTTCTTGTTCTATTGCTTGCTATTTTTTGAAATTCTCCATTTGCCTACACGTTACAGGTCGTCTTCCCGCGCAAGGAGGGGTCCATATATTGAAGCATAAAAGAACTGGCAATTGTCCAAATCCAGCAATCTTGGTGGCATCTGAAAGAGCACATCTGTCTCTATCCATTGCTCTAAGTTTCATTTCCATATTTGCTTTGGGTAGAGAAATAACGTTGGAAGAAGGCAAAGGTTCTTGTTCTATTGCTTGCTAATTTTTTGAAATTCTCCACTTGCCTACACATTACAGGTAGTCTTCCCGCGCAAACAGGTTCCATATATTGAAGCATAAAAGCCCTGGCAATTGTCCAAATCAAGGAATCTTGGTGGCATCTAAAAGAGCACATCTTTCTCTATCCATTGATGTAATATTCATTTCCATATTTGCTTTGGGTAGAAAAATAACGCTGGAAGACTTCAAGAGTTCTTGTTCTATTGCTTGCTATTTTTTGAAATTCTCCATTTGCCTACACGTTACAGGTCGTCTTCCCGCGCAAGGAGGGGTCCATATATTGAAGCATAAAAGAACTGGTAATTGTCCAAAGCCAGCAATCTTGGTGGCATCTGAAAGAACTTGTCTTTCTCTATCCATTGATGTAAGTTTAATTTCCAGATTTGATTTGGGTAGACAAATACTGCTGGAAGAATGCAAGAGTTCTTGTTTTATTGCTTGCTATTTTTTTGAAATTCTCGGTTTGGCTACACGTTACAGGTCGTCTTTCCGCGGAAACAGGTTCCATATATTGAAGCATAAAAGAACTGGCAATTGTCCAAATCCAGCAATCTTGGTGGCATCTGAAAGAGCACATCTTTCTCTATCCATTGCTGTAAGTTTCATTTCCATATTTGCTTTGGGTAGAGAAATAACGTTGGAAGAAGGCAAAGGTTCTTGTTCTATTGCTTGCTCATTTTTTGAAATTCTCCATTTGCCTACACGTTACAGGTCGTCTTCCCGTGCAAGGAGGGGTCCATATATTGAAGCATAAATGAACTGGCAATTGTCCAAATCTAGCAATCTTGGTGGTATCTGAAAAAACACATCTTTCTCTATCCATTGCTGTAAGTTTCATTTGTATATTTGCTTTGGGTAGAGAAATAACGCTGAAAGACTTCAAGAGTTCTTGTTCTATTGCTTGCTATTTTTTGAAATTCTCCATTTGCCTACACGTTACAGGTCGTCTTCCCGCGCAAGGAGGGGTCCATATATTGAAGCATAAAAGAACTGGCAATTGTCCAAATCCAGCAATCTTGGTGGCATCTGAAAGAGCACATCTGTCTCTATCCATTGCTGTAAGTTTCATTTCCATATTTGCTTTGGGTAGAGAAATAACGTTGGAAGAAGGCAAAGGTTCTTGTTCTATTGCTTGCTAATTTTTTGAAATTCTCCACTTGCCTACACATTACAGGTAGTCTTCCCGCGCAAACAGGTTCCATATATTGAAGCATAAAAGCCCTGGCAATTGTCCAAATCAAGGAATCTTGGTGGCATCTAAAAGAGCACATCTTTCTCTATCCATTGATGTAAGTTTCATTTCCATATTTGCTTTGGGTAGAAAAATAACGCTGGAAGACTTCAAGAGTTCTTGTTCTATTGCTTGCTATTTTTTGAAATTCTCCCTTTGCCTACACGTTACAGGTCGTCTTCCTGCGCAAGGAGGGGTCCATATATTGAAGCATAAAAGAACTGGTAATTGTCCAAAGCCAGCAATCTTGGTGGCATCTGAAAGAACTTATCTTTCGCTATCCATTGATGTAAGTTTAATTTCCATATTTGATTTGGGTAGACAAATACTGCTGGAAGAATGCAAGAGTTCTTGTTTTATTGCTTGCTATTTTTTTGAAATTCTCGGTTTGGCTACACGTTACAGGTCGTCCTTCCGCGGAAACAGGTTCCATATATTGAAGCATAAAAGAACTGGCAATTGTCCAAATCCAGCAATCTTGGTGTCACCTGAAAGAGCACATCTTTCTCTATCCATTGCTCTAAGTTTCATTTCCATATTTGCTTTGGGTAGAGAAATAACGTTGGAAGAAGGCAAAGGTTCTTGTTCTATAGCTTGCTCATTTTTTGAAATTCTCCATTTGCCTACACGTTACAGGTCGTCTTCCCGTGCAAGGAGGGGTCCATATATTGAAGCATAAATGAACTGGCAATTGTCCAAATCTAGCAATCTTGGTGGCATCTGAAAAAACACATCTTTCTCTATCCATTGCTGTAAGTTTCATTTGCATATTTGCTTTGGGTAGAAAAATAACGCTGGAAGACTTCAAGAGTTCTTGTTCTATTGCTTGCTATTTTTTGAAATGCTCCATTTGCCTACACGTTACAGGTCGTCTTCCCGCGCAAGGAGGGGTCCATATATTGAAGCATAAAAGAACTGGCAATTGTCCAAATCCAGCAATCTTGGTGGCATCTGAAAGAGCACATCTGTCTCTATCCATTGCTGTAAGTTTCATTTCCATATTTGCTTTGGGTAGAGAAATAACGTTGGAAGAAGGCAAAGGTTCTTGTTCTATTGCTTGCTAATTTTTTGAAATTCTCCACTTGCCTACACATTACAGGTAGTCTTCCCGCGCAAACAGGTTCCATATATTGAAGCATAAAAGCCCTGGCAATTGTCCAAATCAAGGAATCTTGGTGGCATCTAAAAGAGCACATCTTTCTCTATCCATTGATGTAAGTTTCATTTCCATATTTGCTTTGGGTAGAAAAATAACGCTGGAAGACTTCAAGAGTTCTTGTTCTATTGCTTGCTATTTTTTGAAATTCTCCATTTGCCTACACGTTACAGGTCGTCTTCCTGCGCAAGGAGGGGTCCATATATTGAAGCATAAAAGAACTGGTAATTGTCCAAAGCCAGCAATCTTGGTGGCATCTGAAAGAACTTATCTTTCGCTATTCATTGATGTAAGTTTAATTTCCATATTTGATTTGGGTAGACAAATACTGCTGGAAGAATGCAAGAGTTCTTGTTTTATTGCTTGCTATTTTTTTGAAATTCTCGGTTTGGCTACACGTTACAGGTCGTCTTTCCGCGAAAACAGGTTCCATATATTGAAGCATAAAAGAACTGGCAATTGTCCAATCTAGCAATCTTGGTGGCATCTGAAAAAGCACATCTTTCTCTATCCATTGCTCTAAGTTTCATTTCCATATTTGCTTTGGGTAGAAAAATAACGCTGAAAGACCTCAAGAGTTCTTGTTCTATTGCTTGCTATTTTTTGAAATTCTCCATTTGCCTACACGTTACAGGTCGTCTTCCCGCGCAAGGAGGGGTCCATATATTGAAGCATAAAAGCCCTGGCAATTGTCCAAATCCAGCAATCTTGGTGGCATCTGAAAGAGCATATCTGTCTCTATCCATTGCTCTAAGTTTCATTTCCATATTTGCTTTGGGTAGAGAAATAACGTTGGAAGAAGGCGAAGGTTCTTGTTCTATTGCGTGCTAATTTTTTGAAATTCTCCACTTGCCTACACGTTACAGGTCGTCTTCCTGCGGAAACAGGTTCCATATATTGAAGCATAAAAGAACTTGCAATTGTCCAAAGCCAGCAATCGTGGTGGCATCTGAAAGAGCACATCTTCTCTATCCATTGATGTAAGTTTCATTTCCATATTTGCTTTGGGTGGAGAAATACCGCTGGAAGACTTCAAGAGTTCTTGTTCTATTGCTTGCTATTTTTTTGAAATTCTCCGTTTGCCTACACGTTACAGGTCGTCTTCCCGAGCACGGGGGGTCCATATATTGAAGCATAAAAGACCTGAAAATTGTCCGAATCCAGCAATCTTGGTGGCATCTGAAAGAGCACATCTGTCTCTATCCATTGCTGGAATTTTCATGTCCATATTTGGTTTGGGTAGAAAAATAACGGTGGAAGAAGGCAAAAGTTCTTGTTCTATTGCTTTTTATTTTTTAATTTCTCCGTTTGTCTACACGTTACAGGTTGTGTTCCCGCGCAAACAGGTTCCATATATTGAAGCATAAAAGCCCTGGCAATTGTCCAAATCCAGGAATCTTGGTAACATCAAAAAGAGCACATCTTTCTCTATCCATTGATGTAAGTTTTATTTCCATATTTGCTTTGGGTAGAAAAATAACGCTGGAAGACTTCAAGAGTTCTTGTTCTATTGCTTGCTATTTTTTGAAATTCTCCATTTGCCTACACGTTACAGGTCGTCTTCCCGTGCAAGGAGGGGTCCATATATTGAAGCATAAAAGAACTGGCAATTGTCCAAAGCCAGCAAACTTGGTGGCATCTGAAAGAACTTATCTTTCTCTATCCATTGATGTAAGTTTAATTTCCATATTTGATTTGGGTAGACAAATACTCCTGGAAGAATGCAAGAGTTCTTGTTTTATTGCTTGCTATTTTTTGAAATTCTCGGTTTGGCTACACGTTACAGGTCGTCTTTCCGCGGAAACAGGTTCCATATATTGAAGCATAAAAGAACTGGCAATTGTCCAAATCCAGCAATCTTGGTGGCACCTGAAAGAGCACATCTTTCTCTATCCATTGCTGTAAGTTTCATTTCCATATTTGCTTTGGGTAGAGAAATAACGTTGGAAGAAGGCAAAGGTTCTTGTTCTATTGCTTGCTCATTTTTTGAAATTCTCCATTTGCCTACACGTTACAGGTCGTCTTCCCGTGCAAGGAGGGGTCCATATATTGAAGCATAAATGAACTGGCAATTGTCCAAATCTAGCAATCTTGGTGGAATCTGAAAAAACACATCTTTCTCTATCCATTGCTGTAAGTTTCATTTGTATATTTGCTTTGGGTAGAAAATTAACGCTGAAAGACTTCAAGAGTTCTTGTTCTATTGCTTGCTATTTTTTGAAATTCTCCATTTGCCTACACGTTACAGGTCGTCTTCCCGCGCAAGGAGGGGTCCATATATTGAAGCATAAAAGAACTGGCAATTGTCCAAATCCAGCAATCTTGGTGGCATCTGAAAGAGCACATCTGCCTCTATTTATTGCTCTAAGTTTCATTTCCATATTTGCTTTGGGTAGAAAAATAACGCTGGAAGACTTCAAGAGTTCTTGTTCTATTGCTTGCTATTTTTTGAAATTCTCCATTTGCCTACACGTTACAGGTCGTCTTCCTGCGCAAGGAGGGGTCCATATATTGAAGCATAAAAGAACTGGTAATTGTCCAAAGCCAGCAATCTTGGTGGCATCTGAAAGAACTTATCTTTGGCTATTCATTGATGTAAGTTTAATTTCCATATTTGATTTGGGTAGACAAATACTGCTGGAAGAATGCAAGAGTTCTTGTTTTATTGCTTGCTATTTTTTTGAAATTCTCGGTTTGGCTACACGTTACAGGTCGTCTTTCCGCGAAAACAGGTTCCATATATTGAAGCATAAAAGAACTGGCAATTGTCCAATCTAGCAATCTTGGTGGCATCTGAAAAAGCACATCTTTCTCTATCCATTGCTCTAAGTTTCATTTCCATATTTGCTTTGGGTAGAAAAATAACGCTGAAAGACCTCAAGAGTTCTTGTTCTATTGCTTGCTATTTTTTGAAATTCTCCATTTGCCTACACGTTACAGGTCGTCTTCCCGCGCAAGGAGGGGTCCATATATTGAAGCATAAAAGCCCTGGCAATTGTCCAAATCCAGCAATCTTGGTGGCATCTGAAAGAGCATATCTGTCTCTATCCATTGCTCTAAGTTTCATTTCCATATTTGCTTTGGGTAGAGAAATAACGTTGGAAGAAGGCGAAGGTTCTTGTTCTATTGCGTGCTAATTTTTTGAAATTCTCCACTTGCCTACACATTACAGGTCGTCTTCCCGCGCAAGGAGGGGTCCATATATTGAAGCATAAAAGAACTGGCAATTGTCCAAATCCAGCAATCTTGGTGGCATCTTGAAGAGCACATCTGTCTCTATCCATTGATGTAAGTTTCATTTCCATATTTGCTTTGGGTAGAAAAAAAACGCTGGAAGACTTCAAGAGTTCTTGTTCTATTGCTTGCTATTTTTTGAAATTTTCCATTTGCCTACACGTTACAGGTCGTCTTCCCGCGCAAGGAGGGGTCCATATATTGAAGCATAAAAGAACTGGCAATTGTCCAAATCCAGCAATCTTGGTGGCATCTGAAAGAGCACATCTGTCTCTATCCATTGCTCTAAGTTTCATTTCCATATTTGCTTTGGGTAGAGAAATAACGTTGGAAGAAGGCAAAGGTTCTTGTTCTACTGCTTGCTAATTTTTTGAATTTCTCCATTTGCCTACACATTACAGGTAGTCTTCCCGCGCAAACAGGTTCCATATATTGAAGCATAAAAGCCCTGGCAATTGTCCAAATCCAGGAATCTTGGTAACATCAAAAAGAGCACATCTTTCTCTATCCATTGATGTAAGTTTTATTTCCATATTTGCTTTGGGTAGAAAAATAACGCTGGAAGACTTCAAGAGTTCTTGTTCTATTGCTTGCTATTTTTTGAAATTCTCCATTTGCCTACACGTTACAGGTCGTCTTCCCGCGCAAGGAGGGGCTATATATTGAAGCATAAAAGAACTGGCAATTGTCCAAAGCCAGCAATCTTGGTGGCATCTGAAAGAACTTATCTTTCTCTATCCATTGATGTAAGTTTAATTTCCATATTTGATTTGGGTAGACAAATACTGCTGGAAGAATGCAAGAGTTCTTGTTTTATTGCTTGCTATTTTTTTGAAATTCTCGGTTTGGCTACACGTTACAGGTCGTCCTTCCGCGGAAACAGCTTCCATATATTGAAGCATAAAAGAACTGGCAATTGTCCAAATCCAGCAATCTTGGTGGCACCTGAAAGAGCACATCTTTCTCTATCCATTGCTGTAAGTTTCATTTCCATATTTGCTTTGGGTAGAGAAATAACGTTGGAAGAAGGCAAAGGTTCTTGTTCTATTGCTTGCTCATTTTTTGAAATTCTCCATTTGCCTACACGTTACAGGTCGTCTTCCCGTGCAAGGAGGGGTCCATATATTGAAGCATAAATGAACTGGCAATTGTCCAAATCTAGCAATCTTGGTGGCATCTGAAAAAACACATCTTTCTCTATCCATTGCTGTAAGTTTCATTTGCATATTTGCTTTGGGTAGAAAAATAACGCTGAAAGACTTCAAGAGTTCTTGTTCTATTGCTTGCTATTTTTTGAAATTCTCCATTTGCCTACACGTTACAGGTCGTCTTCCCGCGCAAGGAGGGGTCCATATATTGAAGCATAAAAGAACTGGCAATTGTCCAAATCCAGCAATCTTGGTGGCATCTGAAAGAGCACATCTGTCTCTATCCATTGCTCTAAGTTTCATTTCCATATTTGCTTTGGGTAGAGAAATGACGTTGGGAGAAGGCAAAGGTTCTTGTTCTATTGCTTGCTAATTTTTTGAAATTCTCCACTTGCCTACACATTACAGGTAGTCTTCCCGCGCAAACAGGTTCCATATATTGAAGCATAAAAGCCCTGGCAATTGTCCAAATCCAGGAATCTTGGTGGCATCTAAAAGAGCACATCTTTCTCTATCCATTGATGTAAGTTTCATTTCCATATTTGCTTTGGGTAGAAAAATAACGCTGGAAGACTTCAAGAGTTCTTGTTCTATTGCTTGCTATTTTTTGAAATTCTCCATTTGCCTACACGTTACAGGTCGTCTTCCCGCGCAAGGAGGGGTCCATATATTGAAGCATAAAAGAACTGGTAATTGTCCAAAGCCAGCAATCTTGGTGGCATCTGAAAGAACTTGTCTTTCTCTATCCATTGATGTAAGTTTAATTTCCAGATTTGATTTGGGTAGACAAATACTGCTGGAAGAATGCAAGAGTTCTTGTTTTATTGCTTGCTATTTTTTTGAAATTCTCGGTTTGGCTACACGTTACAGGTCGTCTTTCCGCGGAAACAGGTTCCATATATTGAAGCATAAAAGAACTGGCAATTGTCCAAATCTAGCAATCTTGGTGGCATCTGAAAAAGCACATCTTTCTCTATCCATTGCTGTAAGTTTCATTTCCATATTTGCTTTGGGTAGAAAAATAACGCTGAAAGACCTCAAGAGTTCTTGTTCTATTGCTTGCTATTTTTTGAAATTCTCCATTTGCCTACACGTTACAGGTCGTCTTCCCGCGCAAGGAGGGGTCCATATATTGAAGCATAAAAGAACTGGCAATTGTCCAAATCCAGCAATCTTGGTGGCATCTGAAAGAGCACATCTGTCTCTATCCATTGCTCTAAGTTTCATTTCCATATTTGCTTTGGGTAGAGAAATAACGTTGGAAGAAGGCAAAGGTTCTTGTTCTATTGCTTGCTAATTTTTTGAAATTCTCCACTTGCCTACACGTTACAGGTCGTCTTCCCGCGCAAGGAGGGGTCCATATATTGAAGCATAAAAGCCCTGGCAATTGTCCAAATCAAGGAATCTTGGTGGCATCTAAAAGAGCACATCTTTCTCTATCCATTGATGTAAGTTTCATTTCCATATTTTCTTTGGGTAGAAAAATAACGCTGGAAGACTTCAAGAGTTCTTGTTCTATTGCTTGCTATTTTTCGAAATTCTCCATTTGCCTACACGTTACAGGTCGTCCTTCCGCGCAAGGAGGGGTCAATATATTGGAGCATAAAAGAAATGGCAATTGTCCGAAGCCAGCAATCTTGGTGGCATCTGAAAGAATACATCTTTCTGTATCCATTGATGTAAGTTTCATTTCCATATTTGATTTGGGTAAAGATATACTGTTGGAAGAAGGCAAGAGTTCGTGTTCTATTGCTTGCTATGTTTTTGAAATTCTTGGTTTGGCTACACGTTACAGGTCGTCTTCCCGCGGAAACAGGTTCCATATATTGAAGCATAAAAGAACTGGTAATTGTCCAAATCCAGCAATCTTGGTGGCATTTTAAAGAGCACATCTTTCATCATCCATTGATGTAAGTTTCATTTCTATATTTGCTTTGGGTAGATAAATAACGCTGGAAGAAGGAAAGAGTTCTTGTTCCATTGGTTGCTAATTTTTTGAAATTCTCCACTTGCCTACACATTACAGGTAGTCTTCCCGCGGAAACAGGTTCCATATATTTAAGCATAAAAGACCTGGCAATTGTCCAAATCCAGCAATCTTGGTGGCATCTGAAAGAGCACATCTTTCTCTATCCGTTGCTGTAAGTTTCATTTCCATATTTGCTTTGGGTAGAGAAATAAGGTTGGAAGAAGGCAAAGGTTCTTGTTCTATTGCTTGCTTATTTTTTGAAATTCTCCACTTGCCTACACGTTACAGGTCGTCTTCCCGTGCAAGGAGGGGTCCATATATTGAAGCATAAATGAACTGGCAATTGTCCAAATCTAGCAATCTTGGTGGCATTTGAAAAAGCACATCTTTCTCTATCCATTGCTGTAAGTTTCATTTCCATATTTGCTTTGGGTAGAAAAATAACGCTGGAAGACTTCAAAAGTTCTTGTTCTATTGCTTGCTATTTTTTGAAATGCTCCATTTGCCTACACGTTACAGGTCGTCTTCCCGCGCAAGGAGGGGTCCATATATTGAAGCATAAAAGAACTGGCAATTGTCCAAATCCAGCAATCTTGGTGGCATCTGAAAGAGCACATCTGTCTCTATCCATTGCTCTAAGTTTCATTTCCATATTTGCTTTGGGTAGAGAAATAACGTTGGAAGAAGGCAAAGGTTCTTGTTCTATTGCTCGATAATTTTTTGAAATTCTCCACTTGCCTACACATTACAGGTAGTCTTCCCGCGCAAGGAGGGGTCCATATATTGAAGCATAAAAGCCCTGGAAATTGTCCAAATCCAGGAATCTTGGTGGCATCGAAAAGAGCACATCTTTCTCTATCCATTGATGTAAGTTTCATTTCCATATTTGCTTTGGGTAGAAAAATAACGCTGGAAGACTTCAAGAGTTCTTGTTCTATTGCTTGCTATTTTTTGAAATTCTCCATTTGCCTACACGTTACAGGTCGTCTTCCCGCGCAAGGAGGGGTCCATATATTGAAGCATAAAAGCCCTGGCTATTGTCCAAAGCCAGCAAACTTGGTGGCATCTGAAAAAACACATCTTTCTATATCCATTGATGTAAGTTTGATTTGGGTAGACAAATACTCCTGGAAGAATGCAAGAGTTCTTGTTCCATTGCTTGCTAATTTTTTTGAAATTCTCCACTTGCCTACAAATTACAGGTAGTCTTCCCGCGGAAACAGGTTCCATATATGTAAGCATAAAAGACCTGGCAATTGTCCAAATCCAGCTATCTTGGTGGCATCTGAAAGAACACATCTTTGTCTATCCATTGATGTAAGTTTCATTTCCATATTTGATTTGGGTAAAGATATACTGTTGGAAGAAGGCAAGAGTTATTGTTCTATTGCTTGCTATGTTTTTGAAATTCTCGGTTTTGCTACACGTTACAGGTCGTCTTTCCGCGGAAACAGGTTCCATATATTGAAGCATAAAAGAACTGGTAATTGTCCAAATCCAGCAATCTTGGTGGCATTTTAAAGAGCACATCTTTCATCATCCATTGATGTAAGTTTCATTTCTATATTTGCTTTGGGTAGAGAAATAACGTTGGAAGAAGGCAAAGGTTCTTGTTCTATGGCTTGCTAATTTTTTGAAATTCTCCACTTGCCTACACGTTACAGGTCGTCTTCCCGCGCAAGGAGGGGTCCATATATTGAAGCATAAAAGGCCTGGCAATTGTCCAAATCCAGCAATCTTGGTCGCATCTGAAGGAGCACATCTTTCTCTAACCATTGCTGTAAGTTTCATTTCCATATTTGCTTTGGGTAGAGAAATACCTATGGAAGAAGGAAAGAGTTCTTGTTCTGTTGCTTGCTATTTTTTTGAAATTCTCCACTTGCCTACGCATTACAGGTAGTCTTCCCGCTCAAACAGGTTCCATATATATAGGTTCTTGTTCTATTGCTTGCTAATTTTTTGAAATTCTCCACTTGCCAACACATTACAGGTAGTCTTCCCGCGCAAACAGGTTCCATATATTGAGGCATAAAAGAACTGGCAATTGTCCAAAGCCAGCAATCTTGGTGGCATCTGAAAGAACACATCTTTCTCTATCCATTGATGTAAGTTTCATTTCCATATTTGATTTGGGTGAAGATATACTGTTGGAAGAAGGCAAGAGTTCGTGTTCTATTGCTTGCTATGTTTTTGAAATTCTCAGTTTGGCTACACGTTAGAGGTCGTCTTCCCGCGGAAACAGGTTCCATATATTGAAGCATAAAAGAACTGGCTATTGTCCAAATCCAGCAATCTTGGTGGCATTTTAAAGAGCACATCTTTTGTCATCCATTGATGTAAGTTTCATTTCTATATATGTGCTTTCTGTAGATAAATAATGCTGGAAGAAGGCAAAGGTTCTTGTTCTATTGCTTGCTAATTTTTTGAAATTCTCCACTTGCCTACACATTACAGGTAGTCTTCCCGCGCAAGGAGGGGTCCATATATTGAAGCATAAAAGGCCTGGCAATTGTCCAAATCCAGCAATCTTGGTCGCATCTGAAGGAGCACATCTTTCTCTAACCATTGCTGTAAGTTTCATTTCCATATTTGCTTTGGGTAGAGAAATACTTATGGAAGAAGGAAAGAGTTCTTGTTCTGTTTCTTGCTATGTTTTTGAAATTCTGCATTTGCCTACACGTTACAGGTAGTCTTCCCGCGGAAACAGGTTCCATATATATAGGTTCTTGTTCTATTGCTTGCTAATTTTTTGAAATTCTCCACTTGCCAACACATTACAGGTAGTCTTCCCGCGCAAACAGGTTCCATATATTGAGGCATAAAAGAACTGGCAATTGTCCAAAGCCAGCAATCTTGGTGGCATCTGAAAGAACACATCTTTCTCTATCCATTGATGTAAGTTTCATTTCCATATTTGATTTGGGTGAAGATATACTGTTGGAAGAAGGCAAGAGTTCGTGTTCTATTGCTTGCTATGTTTTTGAAATTCTCAGTTTGGCTACACGTTAGAGGTTGTGTTCCTGCGCAAAGATAAGTCCATATATTGAACCATAACAGACCTGAAAACTGTCTAAATCCAGCAATCTTGGTGGCATTTTAAAGAGCACATCTTTTGTCATCCATTGATGTAAGTTTCATTTCTATATTTGCTTTGGGTAGATAAATAACGCTGGAAGAAGGAAAGAGTTCTTGTTCTATTGCTTGCTATCTTTTAATATTTCTGGTTGTGTACACATTACAGGTTGTCTTCCCGCGGAAACAGGTTCCATATATTTAAGCATAAAAGAAATGGCAATTGTCCCAATCCAGCAATCGTGGTGGCTTCTAAAAGAGCACATCTTTCTCTATCCATTGATATAAGTTTCATTTCCATATTTGCTTTGGGTAGATAAATAACGCTGGAAAAATTCAAGAGTTCTTGTTCCATTGCTTGCTATTTTTTGAAATTGTCCTTTTGCCTACACGTTACAGGTTGTGTTCCCGCGCAAAGATAGGTCCATATATTGAACCATAACAGACCGGAAAACTGTCCAAATCCAGCAATCTTAGTGGCATTTTAAAGAGCACATCTTTCGCTATCCATTGATGTAAGTTTCATTTCTATATTTGCTTTGGGTAGATAAATAACGCTGGAAGAAGGAAAGAGTTCTTGTCCTATTGCTTGCTATCTTTTAATATTTCTGGTTGTGTACACATTACAGGTAGTCTTCCCGCGGAAACAGGTTCCATATATTTAAGCATAAAAGACCTGGCAATTGTCCAAATCAAGCAATCTTGGTGGCATCTGAAAGAGCGCATCATTTTCTATCCATTGCTGTAAGTTTCATTTCCATATTTGCTTTGGGTAGAGAAATAACGTTGGAAGAAGGAAAGAGTTCTTGTTCTGTTGCTTGCTATTTTTTGAAATTCTCCATTTGCCTACACGTTACAGTTCGTCTTCCCGCGCAAGGAGGGGTCCATATATTGAAGCATAAAAGAAATGGCAATTGTCCAAAGCGAGCAATCTTGGTGGCATCTGAAAGAACACATCTTTAGCTATATATTGATGTAACTTTCATTTCCATATTTGATTTGGGTAGACAAATACTGCTGGAAGAATGCAAGAGTTCTTGTTTTATTGCTTGCTATTTTTTGAAATTCTCGGTTTGGCTACACGTTACAGGTCGTCTTTCCGCGGAAACAGGTTCCATATATTGAAGCATAAAAGCCCTGGCAATTGTCCAAAGCCAGCAAACTTGGTGGCATCTGAAAAAACACATCTCTCTCTATCCATTGATGTAAGTTTGATTTGGGTAGACAAATACTCCTGGAAGAATGCAAGAGTTCTTGTTCCATTGCTTGCTAATTCTTTTGAAATTCTCCACTTGCCTACAAATTACAGGTAGTCTTCCCGCGGAAACAGGTTCCATATATTGAAGCATAAAATAACTGGCAATTGTCCAAAGCCAGCAATCTTGGTGGCATCTGAAAGAACACATCTTTGTCTATCCATTGATGTAAGTTTCATTTCCATATTTGATTTGGGTAAAGATATACTGTTGGAAGAAGGCAAGAGTTCGTGTTCTATTGCTTGCTATGTTTTTGAAATTCTCGGTTTGGCTACACGTTACAGGTCGTCTTTCCGCGGAAACAGGTTCCATATATTGAAGCATAAAAGAACTGGTAATTGTCCAAATCCAGCAATCTTGGTGGCATTTTAAAGAGCACATCTTTCATCATCCATTGATGTAAGTTTCATTTCTATATTTGCTTTGGGTAGAGAAATAACGTTGGAAGAAGGCAAAGGTTCTTATTCTATTGCTTGCTATTTTTTGAAATTCTCCACTTGCCTACACGTTACAGGTCGTCTTCCCGCGCAAGGAGGGGTCCATATATTGAAGCATAAAAGAACTGGCAATTGTCCAAATCCAGCAATCTTGGTGGCATCTTGAAGAGCACATCTGTCTCTATCCATTGCTCTAAGTTTCATTTCCATATTTGCTTTGGGTAGAGAAATAACGTTGGAAGAAGGCAAAGGTTCTTGTTCTATTGCTTGCTAATTTTTGGGAAATTCTCCATTTGCCTACACGTTACAGGTCGTCTTCCCGCGCAAGGAGGGGTCCATATATTGAAGCATAAAAGAAATGGCAATTGTCCAAAGCCAGCAATCTTGGTGGCATCTGAAAGAATACATCTTTCTGTATCCATTGATGTAAGTTTCATTTCCATATTTGATTTGGGTAAAGATATACTGTTGGAAGAAGGCAAGAGTTCGTGTTCTATTGCTTGCTATGTTTTTGAAATTCTTGGTTTGGCTACACGTTACAGGTCGTCTTCCCGCGGAAACAGGTTCCATATATTAAAGCATAAAAGAACTGGTAATTGTCCAAATCCAGCAATCTTAGTGGCATTTTAAAGAGCACATCTTTCATCATCCATTGATGTAAGTTTCATTTCCATATTTGATTTGGGTAGACAAATACTGCTGGAAGAATGAAGAGTTCTTGTTTTATTGCTTGCTAATTTTTTGAAATTCTCCACTTGCCTACACATTACAGGTAGTCTTCCCGCGGAAACAGGTTCCATATATTTAAGCATAAAAGACCTGGCAATTGTCCAAATCCAGCAATCTTGGTGGCATCTGAAAGAGCACATCTTTCTCTATCCATTGCTGTAAGTTTCATTTCCATATTTGCTTTGGGTAGAGAAATAACGTTGGAAGAAGGCAAAGGTTCTTGTTCTATTGCTTGCTAATTTTTTGAAATTTTCCACTTGCCTACACGTTACAGGTCGTCTTCCCGTGCAAGGAGGGGTCCATATATTGAAGCATAAATGAACTGGCAATTGTCCAAATCTAGCAATCTTGGTGGCATCTGAAAAAGCACATCTTTCTCTATCCATTGCTGTAAGTTTCATTTCCATATTTGCTTTGGGTAGAAAAATAACACTGGAAGACTTCAAAAGTTATTGTTGTATTGCTTGCTATTTTTTTAAATGCTCCATTTGCCTACACGTTACAGGTCGTCTTCCCGCGCAAGGAGGGGTCCATATATTGAAGCATAAAAGAACTGGCAATTGTCCAAAGCCAGCAATCTTGGTGGCATCTGAAAGAGCACATCTGTCTCTATCCATTGCTCTAAGTTTCATTTCCATATTTGCTTTGGGTAGAGAAATAACGTTGGAAGAAGGCAAAGGTTCTTGTTCTATTGCTCGATAATTTTTTGAAATTCTCCACTTGCCTACACATTACAGGTAGTCTTCCCGCGCAAGGAGGGGTCCATATATTGAAGCATAAAAGCCCTGGCAATTGTCCAAATCCAGGAATCTTGGTGGCATCGAAAAGAGCACATCTTTCTCTATCCATTGATGTAAGTTTCATTTCCATATTTGCTTTGGGTAGAAAAATAACGCTGGAAGACTTCAAGAGTTCTTGTTCTATTGCTTGCTATTTTTTGAAATTCTCCATTTGCCTACACGTTACAGGTCGTCTTCCCGCGCAAGGAGGGGTCCATATATTGAAGCA
The DNA here is from genome assembly GCF_054643075.1 of Acanthaster planci. NCBI lineage: Eukaryota > Metazoa > Echinodermata > Asteroidea > Valvatida > Acanthasteridae > Acanthaster > Acanthaster planci. The sequence goes on from NC_141788.1 coordinate 14,870,402, forward strand.
TAAAAGCCCTGGCAATTGTCCAAAGCCAGCAAACTTGGTGGCATCTGAAAAAACACATCTTTCTCTATCCATTGATGTAAGTTTGATTTGGGTAGACAAATACTCCTGGAAGAATGCAAGAGTTCTTGTTCCATTGCTTGCTAATTTTTTTGAAATTCTCCACTTGCCTACAAATTACAGGTAGTCTTCCCGCGGAAACAGGTTCCATATATTGAAGCATAAAAGCCCTGGCAATTGTCCAAATCCAGCAATCTTGGTGGCATCTGAAAGAACACATATTTCTCTATCCATTGATGTAACTTTCATTTCCATATTTGATTTGGGTAGACAAATACTGCTGGAAGAATGTAAGAGTTCTTGTTTTATTGCTTGCTATCTTTTTGAAATTCTCGGTTTGGCTACACGTTACAGGTCGTCTTCCCGCGGAAACAGGTTCCATATATTGAAGCATAAAAGAACTGGTAATTGTCCAAATCCAGCAATCTTGGTAACATTTTAAAGAGCACATCTTTGTCATCCATTGATGTAAGTTTCATTTCTATATTTGCTTTGGGTAGATAAATAACGCTGGAAGAAGGCAAAGGTTCTTGTTCTATTGCTTGCTAATTTTTTGAAATTCTCCACTTGCCTACACGTTACAGGTCGTCTTCCCGCGCAAGGAGGGGTCCATATATTGAAGCATAAAAGGCCTGGCAATTGTCCAAATCCAGCAATCTTGGTCGCATCTGAAGGAGCACATCTTTCTCTAACCATTGCTGTAAGTTTCATTTCCATATTTGCTTTGGGTAGAGAAATACTTATGGAAGAAGGAAAGAGTTCTTGTTCTGTTTCTTGCTATGTTTTTGAAATTCTGCATTTGCCTACACGTTACAGGTAGTCTTCCCGCGGAAACAGGTTCCATATATATAGGTTCTTGTTTTATTGCTTGCTATCTTTTTGAAATTCTCGGTTTGGCTACACGTTACAGGTCGTCTTTCCGCGGAAACAGGTTCCATATATTGAACCATAAAAGAAATGGCAATTGTCCAAAGCCAACAATATTGGTGGCATCTGAAAGAACACATCTTTGTCTATCCATTGATGTAAGTTTCATTTCCATATTTGATTTGGGTAAAGATATACTGTTGGAAGAAGGCAAGAGTTCGTGTTCTATTGCTTGCTATGTTTTTGAAATTCTTGGTTTGGCTACACGTTACAGGTTGTGTTCCTGCGCAAAGATAAGTCCATATATTGAACCATAACAGACCTGAAAACTGTCTAAATCCAGCAATCTTGGTGGCATTTTAAAGAGCACATCTTTTGTCATCCATTGATGTAAGTTTCATTTCTATATTTGCTTTGGGTAGATAAATAACGCTGGAAGAAGGAAAGAGTTCTTGTTCTATTGCTTGCTATCTTTTAATATTTCTGGTTGTGTACACATTACAGGTTGTCTTCCCGCGGAAACAGGTTCCATATATTTAAGCATAAAAGAAATGGCAATTGTCCCAATCCAGCAATCGTGGTGGCTTCTAAAAGAGCACATCTTTCTCTATCCATTGATATAAGTTTCATTTCCATATTTGCTTTGGGTAGATAAATAACGCTGGAAAAATTCAAGAGTTCTTGTTCCATTGCTTGCTATTTTTTGAAATTGTCCTTTTGCCTACACGTTACAGGTTGTGTTCCCGCGCAAAGATAGGTCCATATATTGAACCATAACAGACCGGAAAACTGTCCAAATCCAGCAATCTTAGTGGCATTTTAAAGAGCACATCTTTCGCTATCCATTGATGTAAGTTTCATTTCTATATTTGCTTTGGGTAGATAAATAACGCTGGAAGAAGGAAAGAGTTCTTGTCCTATTGCTTGCTATCTTTTAATATTTCTGGTTGTGTACACATTACAGGTAGTCTTTCCGCGGAAACAGGTTCCATATATTTAAGCATAAAAGACCTGGCAATTGTCCAAATCAAGCAATCTTGGTGGCATCTGAAAGAGCGCATCATTTTCTATCCATTGCTGTAAGTTTCATTTCCATATTTGCTTTGGGTAGAGAAATAACGTTGGAGGAAGGAAAGAGTTCTTGTTCTGTTGCTTGCTATTTTTTGAAATTCTCCATTTGCCTACACGTTACAGTTCGTCTTCCCGCGCAAGGAGGGGTCCATATATTGAAGCATAAAAGAAATGGCAATTGTCCAAAGCGAGCAATCTTGGTGGCATCTGAAAGAACACATCTTTAGCTATATATTGATGTAACTTTCATTTCCATATTTGATTTGGGTAGACAAATACTGCTGGAAGAATGCAAGAGTTCTTGTTTTATTGCTTGCTATTTTTTGAAATTCTCGGTTTGGCTACACGTTACAGGTCGTCTTTCCGCGGAAACAGGTTCCATATATTGAAGCATAAAAGCCCTGGCAATTGTCCAAAGCCAGCAAACTTGGTGGCATCTGAAAAAACACATCTCTCTCTATCCATTGATGTAAGTTTGATTTGGGTAGACAAATACTCCTGGAAGAATGCAAGAGTTCTTGTTCCATTGCTTGCTAATTTTTTTGAAATTCTCCACTTGCCTACAAATTACAGGTAGTCTTCCCGCGGAAACAGGTTCCATATATGTAAGCATAAAAGACCTGGCAATTGTCCAAATCCAGCTATCTTGGTGGCATCTGAAAGAACACATCTTTGTCTATCCATTGATGTAAGTTTCATTTGCATATTTGATTTGGGTAAAGATATACTGTTGGAAGAAGGCAAGAGTTATTGTTCTATTGCTTGCTATGTTTTTGAAATTCTCGGTTTTGCTACACGTTACAGGTCGTCTTTCCGCGGAAACAGGTTCCATATATTGAAGCATAAAAGAACTGGTAATTGTCCAAATCCAGCAATCTTGGTGGCATTTTAAAGAGCACATCTTTCATCATCCATTGATGTAAGTTTCATTTCTATATTTGCTTTGGGTAGAGAAATAACGTTGGAAGAAGGCAAAGGTTCTTGTTCTATTGCTTGCTAATTTTTTGAAATTCTCCACTTGCCTACACGTTACAGGTCGTCTTCCCGCGCAAGGAGGGGTCCATATATTGAAGCATAAAAGGCCTGGCAATTGTCCAAATCCAGCAATCTTGGTCGCATCTGAAAGAGCACATCTTTCTCTATCCATTGCTGTAAGTTTCATTTCCATATTTGCTTTGGGTAGAGAAATACTCATGGAAGAAGGAAAGAGTTCTTGTTCTGTTTCTTGCTATGTTTTTGAAATTCTGCATTTGCCTACACGTTACAGGTAGTCTTCCCGCGGAAACAGGTTCCATATATATAGGTTCTTGTTCTGTTTCTTGCTATGTTTTTGAAATTCTGCATTTGCCTACACGTTACAGGTAGTCTTCCCGCGGAAACAGGTTCCATATATTGAAGTATAAAAGAACTGGCAATTGTCCAAGGCCAGCAATCTTGGTGGCATCTAAAAGAGCACATCTGTCTCTATCCATTGCTGTAAGTTTCATTTCCATATTTGATTCGGGTGAAGATATACTGTTGGAAGAAGGCAAGATTTCGTGTTCTATTGCTTGCTATGTTTTTGAAATTCTCAGTTTGGCTACACGTTAGAGGTCGTCTTCCCGCGGAAACAGGTTCCATATATTGAAGCATAAAAGAACTGGCTATTGTCCAAATCCAGCAATCTTGGTGGCATTTTAAAGAGCACATCTTTTGTCATCCATTGATGTAAGTTTCATTTCTATATATGTGCTTTCTGTAGATAAATAATGCTGGAAGAAGGCAAAGGTTCTTGTTCTATTGCTTGCTAATTTTTTGAAATTCTCCACTTGCCTACACATTACAGGTAGTCTTCCCGCGCAAGGAGGGGTCCATATATTGAAACTTAAAAGAGCTGGCAATCGTCCAAAGCCAGCAATCATGGTGGCATCTGAAAAAGCACATCTTTCTTTATCCACTGATGTAAGTTTCATTTCCATATTTGCTTTGGGTAGAAAAATAACGCTGGAAGAGTGCAAGAGTTCTTGTTCTTCTGCTTGCTATTTTTTGAAATTCTCCGTTTGCCTACACGTTACAGGTTGTGTTCCTGCGCAAAGATAAGTCCATATATTGAACCATAACAGACCTGAAAACTGTCTAAATCCAGCAATCTTGGTGGCATTTTAAAGAGCACATCTTTTGTCATCCATTGATGTAAGTTTCATTTCTATATTTGCTTTGGGTAGATAAATAACGCTGGAAGAAGGAAAGAGTTCTTGTTCTATTGCTTGCTATCTTTTAATATTTCTGGTTGTGTACACATTACAGGTTGTCTTCCCGCGGAAACAGGTTCCATATATTTAAGCATAAAAGAAATGGCAATTGTCCCAATCCAGCAATCGTGGTGGCTTCTAAAAGAGCACATCTTTCTCTATCCATTGATGTAAGTTTCATTTCCATATTTGCTTTGGGTAGAAAAATAACGTTGGAAGAAGGCAAGAGTTCTTGTTTTATTGCTTGCTATTTTTTGAAATTCTCCATTTGCCTTCACGTTACAGGTCGTCCTTCCGCGCAAGGAGGGGTCCATATATTGGAGCATAAAAGAAATGGCAATTGTCCAAAGCCAGCAATCTTGGTGGCATCTGAAAGAACACATCTTTCTCTATCCATTGATGTAAGTTTCATTTCCATATTTGATTTGGGTAGACAAATACTGCTGGAAGAATGAAGAGTTCTTGTTTTATTGCTTGCTATTTTTTTTAAAAAATTTCGGTTTGGCTACACGTTACAGGTCGTCTTTCCGCGGAAACGGGTTCCATATATTGAAGCATAAAAGAACTGGCAATTGTCCAAATCCAGCAATCTTGGTGGCATCTGAAAGAACACATCTTTCTCTATCCATTGATGTAATATTCATTTCCATATTTGATTTGGGTAGACAAATACTGCTGGAAGAATGCAAGAGTTCTTGTTTTATTGCTTGCTATTTTTTTTAAAAAAAATTTCGGTTTGGCTACACGTTACAGGTCGTCTTTCCGCGGAAACGGGTTCCATATATTGAAGCATAAAAGAACTGGCAATTGTCCAAATCCAGCAATCTTGGTGGCATCTGAAAGAGCACATCTTTCTCTATCCATTGCTGCAAGTTTCATTTCCATATTTGCTTTGGGTAGAAAAATAACGCTGGAGGACTTCAAAGGTTCTTGTTCTATTGTTTGCTATTTTTTGAGATTCTCCCTTTGCCTACACATTACAGGTCTTCTTCTGCGCAAGGAGGGGTCTATATATTGAAGCATAAAAGAACTGGCAATTGTCCAAAGCCAGCAATCTTGGTGGCATCTGAAAGAACACATCTTTCTCTTTCCGTTGATGTAAGTTTCATTTCCATATTTGATTTGGGTAGAAAAATAAGGTTGGAAGAAGGCAAAGGTTCTTGTTCTATTGCTTGCTCATTTTTTGAAATTCTCCACTTGCCTACACATTACAGGTAGTCTTCCTGCGTAAGGAGGGGTCTATATATTGAAGCATAAAAGAACTGGCAATTGTCCAAAGCCAGCAATCTTGGTGGCATCTGAAAGAACACATCTTTCTCTTTCCGTTGATGTAAGTTTCATTTCCATATTTGATTTGGGTAGACAAATACTGCTGGAAGAATGCAAGAGGACGGGTTTTATTGCTTCCTATTTTTTTGAAATTCTCGGTTTGGCTACACGTTACAGGTCGTCTTTCCACGGAAACAGGTTCCATATATTGAAGCATAAAAGAACTGGCAATTGTCCAAATCCAGCAATCTTGGTGGCATCTTAAAGAGCACATCTTTCTCTATCCATTGATGTAAGTTTCATTTCCATATTTGCTTTGGGTAGAGAAATAACGCTGGAAGACTTCAAGAGTTCTTGTTCTATTGCTTGCTATTTTTTGAAATTCTCCATTTGCCTACACGTTACAGGTCGTCTTCCCGCGCAAGGAGGGGTCTATATATTGAAGCATAAAAGAAATGGCAATTGTCCAAAGCCAGCAATCTTCGTGGCATCTTAAGGAGCACATCTTTCTCTATCCATTGCTGTTTCATTTCCATATTTGCTTTGGGTAGAGAAATAACGTTGGAAGAAGGCAAAGGTTCTTGTTCTATTGCTTTCTCATTTTTTGAAATTCTCCACTTGCCTACACATGACAGGTCGTCTTCCCGCGCAAAGAGGGGTCCATATATTGAAGGTTAAAAGAACTGGCAATTGTCCAAAGCCAGCAATCTTGTTGGCATCTGAAAAAGCACATCTTTCTCTATCCACTGATGTAAGTTTCATTTCCATATTTGATTTGGGTAGACAAATACTGCTGGAAGAATGCAAGAGTTCTTGGTTTATTGCTTGCTATTTTTTTGAAATTCTCGGTTTGGCTACACGGTACAGGTCGTCTTTCCGCAGAAACAGGTTCCATATATTGAAGCATAAAAGAACTGGCAATTGTCCAAATCCAGCAATCTTGGTGGCATCTTAAAGAGCACATCTTTCTATATCCATTGATGTAAGTTTCATTTCCATATTTGCTTTGGGTAGAGAAATAACGCTGGAAGACGGCAAGTGTTCTTGTTCTTCTGCTTGCTATTTTTTTAAATTCTCGGTTTGCCTACACGTTACAGGTTGTGTTCCAGCGCAAAGATGGGTCCATCTATTGAACCATAACAGACCCGAAAACTGTCCAAATCCAGCAATCTTAGTGGCATTTTAAAGAGCACATCTTTTGTCATCCATTGATGTAAGTTTCATTTCTATATTTGCTTTGGGTAGATAAATAACGCTGAAAGAAGGAAAGAGTTCTTGTTCTATTGCTTGCTATCTTTTAATTTCTCTGGTTGTGTACACATTACAGGTAGTCTTCCCGCGGAAACAGGTTCCATATATTTAAGCATAAAAGACTTGGCAATTGTCCAAATCCAGCAATCTTGGTGGCATATGAAAGAGCACATCTTTCTCTATCCCTTGGTGTAAGTTTCATTTCCATATTTGCTTTGGGTAGAAAAATAGCGTTGGAAGAAGGCAAAGGTTCTTGTTCTATTGCTTGCTAATTTTTTGAAATTCTCCACTTGCCTACACATTGCAGGTAGTCTTCCCGTGCAAACAGGTTCCATATATTGAAGCTTAAAAGAACTGGCAATTGTCCAAATCCAGCAATCTTGGTGGCATCTGAAAAAGCACATCTTTCTCTATCTACTGATGTAAGTTTCATTTCCATATTTGCTTTGGGTAGAAAAATAACGCTGGAAGACTGCAAGAGTTCTTGTTCTTCTGCTTGCTATTTTTTGAAATTCTCCGTTTGCCTACACGTTACAGGTTGTGTTCCCGCGCAAAGATGGGTCCATATATTGGACCATAACATACCTGAAAACTGTCCAAATCCAGCAATCTTAGTGGCATTTTAGAGAGCACATCTTTTGTCATCCATTGATGTAAGTTTCATTTCTATATTTGCTTTGGGTAGATAAATAACGCTGGAAGAAGTCAAGAGTCCTTGTTCTATTGCTTGCTATTTTTTAATTTCTCTGGTTGTTTACACATTACAGGTAGTCTTCCCGCGCAAACAGGTTCCATATAATGAAGCATAAAAGAACTGGCAATTGTCCAAATCCAGCAATCTTGGTGGCATCTTAAAGAGCACATCTTTCTCTATCCATTGATGTAAGTTTCATTTCCATATTTGATTTGGGTAGAGATATACTGCTGGAAGAAGGCAAGAGTTCGTGTTCTATTGCTTGCTTTTTTTTGAAATTCTTGGTTTGGCTACACGTTACAGGTCGTCTTTCCGCGGAAACAGGTTCCATATATTGAAGCATAAAAGAACTGGCAATTGTCCAAATCCAGCAATCTTGGTGGCATTTTAAAGAGCACATCTTTTGTCATCCATTGATGTAAGTTTCATTTCCATATTTGCTTTGCGTAGAAAAATAACGTTGGATGAAGGCAAGAGTTCTTGTTCTATTGCTTGCTGATTTTTTGAAATTCTCCATTTGCCTACACGTTACAGGTCGTCTTCCCGTGCAGGGAGGGGTCCATATATTGAAGCATAAGTGAACTGGCAATTGTCCAAATCTAGCAATCGTGGTGGCATCTGAAAGAGCACATCTTTCTTTATCCATTGATGTAAGTTTCAATTCCATATTTGCTTTGGGTAGAGAAATAACGCTGAAAGAAGGAAAGAGTTCTTGTTCTATTGCTTGCTATCTTTTAATTTCTCTGGTTGTGTACACATTACAGGTCGTCTTTCCGCAAAAACAGGTTCCATATATTGAAGCATAAAAGAACTGGTAATTGTCCAAATCCAGCAATCTTGGTGGCATTTTAAAGAGCACATCTTTCATCATCCATTGATGTAAGTTTCATTTCCATATTTGCTTTGGGTAGAGAAATAACGTTGGAAGAAGGCAAAGGTTCTTGTTCTATTGCTTGCAAATTTTTTGAAATTCTCCACTTGCCTACACATTACAGGTAGTCTTCCCGCGCAAACAGGTTCCATATATTGAAGCATAAAAGAACTGGCAATTGTCCAAAGCCAGCAATCTTGGTGGCATCTGAAAGAATACATCTTTCTGTATCCATTGATGTAAGTTTCATTTCCATATTTGATTTGGGTAAAGATATACTGTTGGAAGAAGGCAAGAGTTCGTGTTCTATTGCTTGCTATGTTTTTGAAATTCTTAGTTTGGCTACACGTTAGAGGTCGTCTTCCCGCGGAAACAGGTTCCATATATTGAAGCATAAAAGAACTGGCTATTGTCCAAATCCAGCCATCTTGGTGGCATTTTAAAGAGCACATCTTTTGTCATCCATTGATGTAAGTTTCATTTGTATATATGTGCTTTCTGTAGATAAATAATGCTGGAAGAAGGCAAAGGTTCTTGTTCTATTGCTTGCTAATTTTTTGAAATTCTCCACTTGCCTACACATTACAGGTAGTCTTCCCGCGCAAGGAGGGGTCCATATATTGAAGCTTAAAAGAGCTGGCAATCGTCCAAAGCCAGCAATCATGGTGGCTTCTAAAAGAGCACATCTTTCTCTATCCATTGATATAAGTTTCATTTCCATATTTGCTTTGGGTAGATAAATAACGCTGGAAAACTTCAAGAGTTCTTGTTCTATTGCTTGCTATTTTTTTGAAATTGTCCTTTTGCCTACACGTTACAGGTTGTGTTCCCGCGCAAAGATAGGTCCATATATTGAACCATAACAGACCGGAAAACTGTCCAAATCCAGCAATCTTAGTGGCATTTTAAAGAGCACATCTTTCGCTATCCATTGATGTAAGTTTCATTTCTATATTTGCTTTGGGTAGATAAATAACGCTGGAAGAAGGAAAGAGTTCTTGTCCTATTGCTTGCTATCTTTTAATATTTCTGGTTGTGTACACATTACAGGTAGTCTTCCCGCGGAAACAGGTTCGATATATTTAAGCATAAAAGACCTGGCAATTGTCCAAATCCAGCAATCTTGGTGGCATCTGAAAGAGCGCATCATTTTCTATCCATTGCTGTAAGTTTCATTTCCATATTTGCTTTGGGTAGAGAAATAACGTTGGAAGAAGGAAAGAGTTCTTGTTCTGTTGCTTGCTATTTTTTGAAATTCTCCATTTGCCTACACGTTACAGTTCGTCTTCCCGCGCAAGGAGGGGTCCATATATTGAAGCATAAAAGAAATGGCAATTGTCCCAAAGCGAGCAATCTTGGTGGCATCTGAAAGAACACATCTTTAGCTATATATTGATGTAACTTTCATTTCCATATTTGATTTGGGTAGACAAATACTGCTGGAAGAATGCAAGAGTTCTTGTTTTATTGCTTGCTATTTTTTTGAAATTCTGGGTTTGGCTACACGTTACAGGTCGTCTTTCCGCGGAAACGGGTTCCATATATTGAAGCATAAATGAACTGGCAATTGTCCAAATCTAGCAATCTTGGTGGCATCTGAAAGAACACATCTTTAGCTATATATTGATGTAACTTTCATTTCCATATTTGATTTGGGTAGACAAATACTACTGGAAGAATGCAAGAGTTCTTGTTTTATTGCTTGCTATTTTTTTGAAATTCTGGGTTTGGCTACACGTTACAGGTCGTCTTTCCGCGGAAACGGGTTCCATATATTGAAGCATAAAAGAACTGCCAATTGTCCAAATCCAGCAATCTTGGTGGCATCTGAAAGAGCACATCTGTCTCTATCCATTGCTGTAAGTTTCATTTCCATATTTGCTTTGGGTAGAGAAATACTTATGGAAGAAGGAAAGAGTTCTTGTTCTGTTGCTTACTATTTTTTTGAAATTCTCCATTTGCGTAAACGTTACAGGTCGTCTTCCCGCGCAAGGAGGGGTCCATATATTGAAGCTTAAAAGCCCTGGCAATTGTCCAAAGCCAGCAATCTTGGTGGCATCTAAAAGAGCACATCTTTCTCTATCCATTGATGTAAGTTTCATTTCCATATTTGCTTTGGGTAGAAAAATAACGCTGGAAGACTTCAAGAGTTCTTGTTCTATTGCTTGCTATTTTTTGAAATTCTCCATTTGCCTACACGTTACAGGTCGTCTTCCCGCGCAAGGAGGGGTCTATATATTGAAGCATAAAAGAAATGGCAATTGTCCAAAGCCAGCAATCTTCGTGGCATCTTAAGGAGCACATCTTTCTCTATCCATTGCTGTTTCATTTCCATATTTGCTTTGGGTAGAGAAATAACGTTGGAAGAAGGCAAAGGTTCTTGTTCTATTGCTTTCTCATTTTTTGAAATTCTCCACTTGCCTACACATGACAGGTCGTCTTCCCGCGCAAAGAGGGGTCCATATATTGAAGGTTAAAAGAACTGGCAATCGTCCAAAGCCAGCAATCTTGTTGGCATCTGAAAAAGCACATCTTTCTCTATCCACTGATGTAAGTTTCATTTCCATATTTGATTTGGGTAGACAAATACTGCTGGAAGAATGCAAGAGTTCTTGTTCTATTGCTTGCTATTTTTTTGAAATTCTCGGTTTGGCTACACGTTACAGGTCGTCTTCCAGCGGAAACAGGTTCCATATATTGAAGCATAAAAGAACTGGCAATTGTCCAAATCCAGCAATCTTGGTGGCATCTTAAAGAGCACATCTTTCTCTATCCATTGATGTAAGTTTCATTTCCATATTTGCTTTGGGTAGAGAAATAACGCTGGAAGACGGCAAGTGTTCTTGTTCTTCTGCTTGCTATTTTTTTAAATTCTCGGTTTGCCTACACGTTACAGGTTGTGTTCCAGCGCAAAGATGGGTCCATCTATTGAACCATAACAGACCCGAAAACTGTCCAAATCCAGCAATCTTAGTGGCATTTTAAAGAGCACATCTTTTGTCATCCATTGATGTAAGTTTCATTTCTATATTTGCTTTGGGTAGATAAATAACGCTGAAAGAAGGAAAGAGTTCTTGTTCTATTGCTTGCTATCTTTTAATTTCTCTGGTTGTGTACACATTACAGGTAGTCTTCCCGCGGAAACAGGTTCCATATATTTAAGCATAAAAGACTTGGCAATTGTCCAAATCCAGCAATCTTGGTGGCATCTGAAAGAGCGCATCATTTTCTATCCATTGCTGTAAGTTTCATTTCCATATTTGCTTTGGGTAGAGAAATAACGTTGGAAGAAGGAAAGAGTTCTTGTTCTGTTGCTTGCTATTTTTTGAAATTCTCCATTTGCCTACACGTTACAGTTCGTCTTCCCGCGCAAGGAGGGGTCCATATATTGAAGCATAAAAGACCTGGCAATTGTCCAAATCCAGCAATCGTGGTGGCATCTGAAAGAACACATCTTTCTCTATCCATTGATGTAAGTTTCATTTCCATATTTGATTGGGTAGACAAATACTGCTGGAAGAATGCAAGAGTTCTTGTTTTATTGCTTGCTATTTTTTAAAACAAATTTTCGGTTTGGCTACACGTTACAGGTCGTCTTTCCGCGGAAACGGGTTCCATATATTGAAGCATAAAAGAACTGCCAATTGTCCAAATCCAGCAATCTTGGTGGCATCTGAAAGAGCACATCTGTCTCTATCCATTGCTGTAAGTTTCATTTCCATATTTGCTTTGGGTAGAGAAATAACGTTGAAAGAAGGCAAAGGTTCTTGTTCTATTGCTTGCTAATTTTTTGAAATTCTCCACTTGCCTACACATTACAGGTAGTCTTCCCGCGCAAACAGGTTCCATATATTGAAGCATAAAAGCCCTGGCAATTGTCCAAAGCCAGCAATCTTGGTGGCATCTGAAAGAACACATCTTTCTCTATCCATTGATGTAAGTTTCATTTCCATATTTGATTTGGGTGAAGATATACTGTTGGAAGAAGGCAAGAGTTCGTGTTCTATTGCTTGCTATGTTTTTGAAATTCTTAGTTTGGCTACACGTTAGAGGTCGTCTTCCCGCGGAAACAGGTTCCATATATTGAAGCATAAAAGAACTGGCTATTGTCCAAATCCAGCCATCTTGGTGGCATTTTAAAGAGCACATCTTTTGTCATCCATTGATGTAAGTTTCATTTGTATATATGTGCTTTCTGTAGATAAATAATGCTGGAAGAAGGCAAAGGTTCTTGTTCTATTGCTTGCTAATTTTTTGAAATTCTCCACTTGCCTACACATTACAGGTAGTCTTCCCGCGCAAGGAGGGGTCCATATATTGAAGCTTAAAAGAGCTGGCAATCGTCCAAAGCCAGCAATCATGGTGGCTTCTAAAAGAGCACATCTTTCTCTATCCATTGATATAAGTTTCATTTCCATATTTGCTTTGGGTAGATAAATAACGCTGGAAAACTTCAAGAGTTCTTGTTCTATTGCTTGCTATTTTTTTGAAATTGTCCTTTTGCCTACACGTTACAGGTTGTGTTCCCGCGCAAAGATAGGTCCATATATTGAACCATAACAGACCGGAAAACTGTCCAAATCCAGCAATCTTAGTGGCATTTTAAAGAGCACATCTTTCGCTATCCATTGATGTAAGTTTCATTTCTATATTTGCTTTGGGTAGATAAATAACGCTGGAAGAAGGAAAGAGTTCTTGTCCTATTGCTTGCTATCTTTTAATATTTCTGGTTGTGTACACATTACAGGTAGTCTTCCCGCGGAAACAGGTTCGATATATTTAAGCATAAAAGACCTGGCAATTGTCCAAATCCAGCAATCTTGGTGGCATCTGAAAGAGCGCATCATTTTCTATCCATTGCTGTAAGTTTCATTTCCATATTTGCTTTGGGTAGAGAAATAACGTTGGAAGAAGGAAAGAGTTCTTGTTCTGTTGCTTGCTATTTTTTGAAATTCTCCATTTGCCTACACGTTACAGTTCGTCTTCCCGCGCAAGGAGGGGTCCATATATTGAAGCATAAAAGAAATGGCAATTGTCCAAAGCGAGCAATCTTGGTGGCATCTGAAAGAACACATCTTTAGCTATATATTGATGTAACTTTCATTTCCATATTTGATTTGGGTAGACAAATACTGCTGGAAGAATGCAAGAGTTCTTGTTTTATTGCTTGCTATTTTTTTGAAATTCTGGGTTTGGCTACACGTTACAGGTCGTCTTTCCGCGGAAACGGGTTCCATATATTGAAGCATAAATGAACTGGCAATTGTCCAAATCTAGCAATCTTGGTGGCATCTGAAAGAACACATCTTTAGCTATATATTGATGTAACTTTCATTTCCATATTTGATTTGGGTAGACAAATACTACTGGAAGAATGCAAGAGTTCTTGTTTTATTGCTTGCTATTTTTTTGAAATTCTGGGTTTGGCTACACGTTACAGGTCGTCTTTCCGCGGAAACGGGTTCCATATATTGAAGCATAAAAGAACTGCCAATTGTCCAAATCCAGCAATCTTGGTGGCATCTTAAAGAGCACATCTTTCTCTATCCATTGATGTAAGTTTCATTTCCATTTTTGCTTTGGGTAGAGAAATACTTATGGAAGAAGGAAAGAGTTCTTGTTCTGTTGCTTACTATTTTTTTGAAATTCTCCATTTGCCTACACGTTACAGGTCGTCTTCCCGCGCAAGGAGGGGTCCATATATTGAAGCTTAAAAGCCCTGGCAATTGTCCAAAGCCAGCAATCTTGGTGGCATCTAAGAGAGCACATCTTTCTCTATCCATTGATGTAAGTTTCATTTCCATATTTGCTTTGGGTAGAAAAATAACGCTGGAAGACTTCAAGAGTTCTTGTTCTATTGCTTGCTATTTTTTGAAATTCTCCATTTGCCTACACGTTACAGGTCGTCTTCCCGCGCAAGGAGGGGTCTATATATTGAAGCATAAAAGAAATGGCAATTGTCCAAAGCCAGCAATCTTCGTGGCATCTTAAGGAGCACATCTTTCTCTATCCATTGCTGTTTCATTTCCATATTTGCTTTGGGTAGAGAAATAACGTTGGAAGAAGGCAAAGGTTCTTGTTCTATTGCTTTCTCATTTTTTGAAATTCTCCACTTGCCTACACATGACAGGTCGTCTTCCCGCGCAAAGAGGGGTCCATATATTGAAGGTTAAAAGAACTGGCAATCGTCCAAAGCCAGCAATCTTGTTGGCATCTGAAAAAGCACATCTTTCTCTATCCACTGATGTAAGTTTCATTTCCATATTTGATTTGGGTAGACAAATACTGCTGGAAGAATGCAAGAGTTCTTGGTTTATTGCTTGCTATTTTTTTGAAATTCTCGGTTTGGCTACACGGTACAGGTCGTCTTTCAGCAGAAACAGGTTCCATATATTGAAGCATAAAAGAACTGGCAATTGTCCAAATCCAGCAATCTTGGTGGCATCTTAAAGAGCACATCTTTCTATATCCATTGATGTAAGTTTCATTTCCATATTTGCTTTGGGTAGAGAAATAACGCTGGAAGACGGCAAGTGTTCTTGTTCTTCTGCTTGCTATTTTTTTAAATTCTCGGTTTGCCTACACGTTACAGGTTGTGTTCCAGCGCAAAGATGGGTCCATCTATTGAACCATAACAGACCCGAAAACTGTCCAAATCCAGCAATCTTAGTGGCATTTTAAAGAGCACATCTTTTGTCATCCATTGATGTAAGTTTCATTTCTATATTTGCTTTGGGTAGATAAATAACGCTGAAAGAAGGAAAGAGTTCTTGTTCTATTGCTTGCTATCTTTTAATTTCTCTGGTTGTGTACACATTACAGGTAGTCTTCCCGCGGAAACAGGTTCCATATATTTAAGCATAAAAGACTTGGCAATTGTCCAAATCCAGCAATCTTGGTGGCATCTGAAAGAGCGCATCATTTTCTATCCATTGCTGTAAGTTTCATTTCCATATTTGCTTTGGGTAGAAAAATAACGCTGGAAGACTTCAAGAGTTCTTGTTCTATTGCTTGCTATTTTTTGAAATTCTCCATTTGCCTACACGTTACAGGTCGTCCTTCCGCGCAAGGAGGGGTCCATATATTGGAGCATAAAAGAAATGGCAATTGTCAAAGCCAGCAATCTTGGTGGCATCTGAAAGAACACATATTTCTCTATCCATTGATGTAACTTTCATTTCCATATTTGATTTGGGTAGACAAATACTGCTGGAAGAATGTAAGAGTTCTTGTTTTATTGCTTGCTATCTTTTTGAAATTCTCGGTTTGGCTACACGTTACAGGTCGTCTTTCCGCGGAAACAGGTTCCATATATTGAAGCATAAAAGAACTGGCAATTGTCCAAATCCAGCAATCTTGGTGGCATCTTAAAAAGCACATCTTTCTTTATCCATTGCTGTAAGTTTCATTTCCATATTTGCTTTGGGTAGAGAAATACCTATGGAAGAAGGAAAGAGTTCTTGTTCTGTTGCTTGCTATTTTTTTGAAATTCTCCATTTGCCTACACGTTACAGGTCGTCTTCCCGCGCAAGGAGGGGTCCATATATTGAAGCTTAAAAGAACTGGCAATTGTCCAAGGCCAGCAATCTTGGTGGCATCTGAAAAAGCACATCTTTCTCTATCCACTGATGTAAGTTTCATTTCCATATTTGCTTTGGGTAGAAAAATAACGCTGGAAGACTGCAAGAGTTCTTGTTCTTCTGCTTGCTATTTTTTGAAATTCTCCGTTTGCCTACACGTTACAGGTCGTCTTCCCGCGCAAGGAGGGGTCCATATATTGAAGCATAAAATAAATGGCAATTGTCCAAAGCCAGCAATCTTCGTGGCATCTTAAGGAGCACATCTTTCTCTATCCATTGCTGTTTCATTTCCATATTTGCTTTGGGTAGAGAAATAACGTTGGAAGAAGGCAAAGGTTCTTGTTCTATTGCTTTCTCATTTTTTGAAATTCTCCACTTGCCTACACATGACAGGTCGTCTTCCCGCGCAAAGAGGGGTCCATATATTGAAGGTTAAAAGAACTGGCAATCGTCCAAAGCCAGCAATCTTGTTGGCATCTGAAAAAGCACATCTTTCTCTATCCACTGATGTAAGTTTCATTTCCATATTTGATTTGGGTAGACAAATACTGCTGGAAGAATGCAAGAGTTCTTGGTTTATTGCTTGCTATTTTTTTGAAATTCTCGGTTTGGCTACACGGTACAGGTCGTCTTTCCGCAGAAACAGGTTCCATATATTGAAGCATAAAAGAACTGGCAATTGTCCAAATCCAGCAATCTTGGTGGCATCTTAAAGAGCACATCTTTCTATATCCATTGATGTAAGTTTCATTTCCATATTTGCTTTGGGTAGAGAAATAACGCTGGAAGACGGCAAGTGTTCTTGTTCTTCTGCTTGCTATTTTTTTAAATTCTCGGTTTGCCTACACGTTACAGGTTGTGTTCCAGCGCAAAGATGGGTCCATCTATTGAACCATAACAGACCCGAAAACTGTCCAAATCCAGCAATCTTAGTGGCATTTTAAAGAGCACATCTTTTGTCATCCATTGATGTAAGTTTCATTTCTATATTTGCTTTGGGTAGATAAATAACGCTGAAAGAAGGAAAGAGTTCTTGTTCTATTGCTTGCTATCTTTTAATTTCTCTGGTTGTGTACACATTACAGGTAGTCTTCCCGCGGAAACAGGTTCCATATATTTAAGCATAAAAGACTTGGCAATTGTCCAAATCCAGCAATCTTGGTGGCATATGAAAGAGCACATCTTTCTCTATCCCTTGGTGTAAGTTTCATTTCCATATTTGCTTTGGGTAGAAAAATAGCGTTGGAAGAAGGCAAAGGTTCTTGTTCTATTGCTTGCTAATTTTTTGAAATTCTCCACTTGCCTACACATTGCAGGTAGTCTTCCCGTGCAAACAGGTTCCATATATTGAAGCTTAAAAGAACTGGCAATTGTCCAAATCCAGCAATCTTGGTGGCATCTGAAAAAGCACATCTTTCTCTATCTACAGATGTAAGTTTCATTTCCATATTTGCTTTGGGTAGAAAAATAACGCTGGAAGACTGCAAGAGTTCTCTTTCTTCTGCTTGCTATTTTTTGAAATTCTCCGTTTGCCTACACGTTACAGGTTGTGTTCCCGCGCAAAGATGGGTCCATATATTGGACCATAACAGACCCGAAAACTGTCCAAATCCAGCAATCTTGGTGGCATTTTAAAGAGCACATCTTTTGTCATCCATTGATGTAAGTTTCATTTCTATATTTGCTTTGGGTAGATAAATAACGC
>NC_141788.1:14888097-14921645 GCF_054643075.1 Acanthaster planci
TGGCTTTGGACAATTGCCAGTTATTTTATGCTTCAATATATGGACCCCACCTTGCGCGGGAAGACGACCTGTAACGTGTAGGCAAATGGAGAATTTCCCAAAAATTAGCAAGCAATAGAACAAGAACCTTTGCCTTCTTCCAACGTTATTTCTCTACCCAAAGCAAATATGGAAATGAAACTTAGAGCAATGGATAGAGACAGATGTGCTCTTTCAGATGCCACCAAGATTGCTGGATTTGGACAATTGCCAGGGATTTTATGCTTCAATATATGGACCCCTCCTTGCGCGGGAAGACGACCTGTAACGTGTAGGCAAATGGAGAATTTCAAAAAATAGCAAGCAATAGAACAAGAACTCTTGAGGTCTTTCAGCGTTATTTTTCTACCCAAAGCAAATATGGAAATGAAACTTACAGCAATGGATAGAGAAAGATGTGCTTTTTCAGATGCCACCAAGATTGCTAGATTTGGACAATTGCCAGTTCTTTTATGCTTCAATATATGGAACCTGTTTCCGCGGAAAGACGACCTGTAACGTGTAGCCAAACCGAGAATTTCAAAAAAATAGCAAGCAATAAAACAAGAACTCTTGCATTCTTCCAGCAGTATTTGTCTACCCAAATCAAATATGGAAATGAAACTTACATCAATGGATAGAGAAAGATAAGTTCTTTCAGATGCCACCAAGATTGCTTGATTTGGACAATTGCCAGTTCTTTTATGCTTCAATATATGGACCCCTCCTTGCGCGGGAAGACGACCTGTAACGTGTAGGCAAATGGAGAATTTCAAAAAATAGCAAGCAATAGAACAAAAACTCTTGAAGTCTTCCAGCGTTATTTTTCTACCCAAAGCAAATATGGAAATGAAACTTACATCAATGGATAGAGAAAGATGTGCTCTTTTCAATGCCACCAAGATTCCTGGATTTGGACAATTTCCAGGGCTTTTATGCTTCAATATATGGACCCCTCCTTGCGCGGGAAGACTACCTGTAATGTGTAGGCAAGTGGAGAATTTCAAAAAATTAGCAAGCAATAGAACAAGAACCTTTGCCTTCTTCCAACGTTATTTCTCTACCCAAAGCAAATATGGAAATGAAACTTAGAGCAATGGATAGAGACAGATGTGCTCTTTCAGATGCCACCAAGATTGCTGGATTTGGACAATTGCCAGGGCTTTTATGCTTCAATATATGGACCCCTCCTTGCGCGGGAAGACGACCTGTAACGTGTAGGCAAATGGAGAATTTCAAAAAATAGCAAGCAATAGAACAAGAACTCTTGAGGTCTTTCAGCGTTATTTTTCTACCCAAAGCAAATATGGAAATGAAACTTACAGCAATGGATAGAGAAAGATGTGCTTTTTCAGATGCCACCAAGATTGCTAGATTTGGACAATTGCCAGTTCTTTTATGCTTCAATATATGGAACCTGTTTCCGCGGAAAGACGACCTGTAACGTGTAGCCAAACCGAGAATTTCAAAAAATAGCAAGCAATAAAACAAGAACTCTTGCATTCTTCCAGGAGTATTTGTCTACCCAAATCAAATATGGAAATTAAACTTACATCAATGGATAGAGACAGATGTGCTCTTTCAGATGCCACCAAGATTGCTGGATTTGGACAATTGCCAGTTCTTTTATGCTTCAATATATGGACCCCTCCTTGCGCGGGGAGACGACCTGTAACCTGTAGGCAAATGGAGAATTTCAAAAAATAGCAAGCAATAGAACAAGAACTCTTGAAGTCTTTCAGCGTTATTTTTCTACCCAAAGCAAATATGGAAATGAAACTTACAGCAATGGATAGAGAAAGATGTGCTTTTTCAGATGCCACCAAGATTGCTAGATTTGGACAATTGCCAGTTCATTTATGCTTCAATATATGGACCCCTCCTTGCACGGGAAGACGACCTGTAACGTGTAGGCAAATGGAGAATTTCAAAAAATGAGCAAGCAATAGAACAAGAACCTTTGCCTTCTTCCAACGTTATTTCTCTACCCAAAGCAAATATGGAAATGAAACTTACAGCAATGGATAGAGAAAGATGTGCTCTTTCAGGTGCCACCAAGATTGCTGGATTTGGACAATTGCCAGGGCTTTTATGCTTCAATATATGGACCCCTCCTTGCGCGGGAAGACGACCTGTAACGTGTAGGCAAATGGAGAATTTCAAAAAATAGCAAGCAATAGAACAAGAACTCTTGAAGTCTTCCAGCGTTATTTTTCTACCCAAAGCAAATATGGAAATGAAACTTGCAGCAATGGATAGAGAAAGATGTGTTTTTTCAGATGCCACCAAGATTGCTGGATTTGGACAATTGCCAGGGCTTTTATGCTTCAATATATGGACCCCTCCTTGCGCAGGAAGACGACCTGTAACGTGTAGGCAAATGGAGAATTTCAAAAAATAGCAAGCAATAGAACAAGAACTCTTGAAGTCTTCCAGCGTTATTTTTCTACCCAAAGCAAATATGGAAATGAAACTTAGAGCAATGGATAGAGAAAGATGTGCTCTTTTTGATGCCACCAAGATTTCTGGATTTGGACAATTGCCAGGGCTTTTATGCTTCAATATATGGACCCCTCCTTGCGCGGGAAGACGACCTGTAACGTGTAGGCAAATGGAGAATTTCAAAAAATTAGCAAGCAATAGAACAAGAACCTTTGCCTTCTTCCAACGTTATTTCTCTACCCAAAGCAAATATGGAAATGAAACTTACAGCAATGGATAGAGAAAGATGTGCTTTTTCAGATGCCACCAAGATTGCTAGATTTGGACAATTGCCAGTTCATTTATGCTTCAATATATGGACCCCTCCTTGCACGGGAAGACGACCTGTAACGTGTAGGCAAATGGAGAATTTCAAAAAATAAGCAAGCAATAGAACAAGAACCTTTGCCTTCTTCCAACGTTATTTCTCTACCCAAAGCAAATATGGAAATGAAACTTACAGCAATGGATAGAGAAAGATGTGCTCTTTCAGATGCCACCAAGATTGCTGGATTTGGACAATTGCCAGTTCTTTTATGCTTCAATATATGGAACCTGTTTCCGCGGAAAGACGACCTGTAACGTGTAGCCAAACCGAGAATTTCAAAAAAATAGCAAGCAATAAAACAAGAACTCTTGCATTCTTCCAGCAGTATTTGTCTACCCAAATCAAATATGGAAATTAAACTTACATCAATGGATAGAGAAAGATAAGTTCTTTCAGATGCCACCAAGATTGCTGGCTTTGGACAGTTGCCAGTTCTTTTATGCTTCAATATATGGCCCCTCCTTGCGCGGGAAGACGACCTGTAACGTGTAGGCAAATGGAGAATTTCAAAAAATAGCAAGCAATAGAACAAAAACTCTTGAAGTCTTCCAGCGTTATTTTTCTACCCAAAGCAAATATGGAAATGAAACTTACATCAATGGATAGAGAAAGATGTGCTCTTTTAGATGCCACCAAGATTCCTTGATTTGGACAATTGCCAGGGCTTTTATGCTTCAATATATGGAACCTGTTTGCGCGGGAAGACTACCTGTAATGTGTAGGCAAGTGGAGAAATTCAAAAAATTAGCAAGCAGTAGAACAAGAACCTTTGCCTTCTTCCAACGTTATTTCTCTACCCAAAGCAAATATGGAAATGAAACTTAAAGCAATGGATAGAGACAGATGTGCTCTTTCAGATGCCACCAAGATTGCTGGATTTGGACAATTGCCAGTTCTTTTATGCTTCAATATATGGACCCCTCCTTGCGCGGGAAGACGACCTGTAACGTGTAGGCAAATGGAGAATTTCAAAAAATAGCAAGCAATAGAACAAGAACTCTTGAAGTCTTCCAGCGTTATTTTTCTACCCAAAGCAAATATGGAAATGAAACTTACATCAATGGATAGAGAAAGATGTGCTCTTTTTGATGCCACCAAGATTGCTGGATTTGGACAATTGCCAGGGCTTTTATGCTTCAATATATGGAACCTGTTTGCGCGGGAAGACTACCTGTAATGTGTAGGCAAGTGGAGAATTTCAAAAAATTAGCAAGCAATAGAACAAGAACTCTTTCCTTCTTCCAGCGTTATTTATCTACCCAAAGCAAATATGGAAATGAAACTTACAGCAATGGATAGAGAAAGATGTGTTTTTTCAGATGCCACCAAGATTGCTAGATTTGGACAATTGCCAGTTCATTTATGCTTCAATATATGGACCCATCCTTGCGCGGGAAGACGACCTGTAACGTGTAGGCAAGTGGAGAATTTCAAAAAATGAGCAAGCAATAGAACAAGAACCTTTGACTTCTAACAACCTTATTTCTCTACCCAAAGCAAATATGGAAATGAAACTTACATCAATGGATAGAGAAAGATGTGCTCTTTTCGATGCCACCAAGATTCCTGGATTTGGACAATTTCCAGGGCTTTTATCCTTCAATATATGGAACCTGTTTGCGCGGGAAGACGACCTGTAATGTGTAGGCAAGTGGAGAATTTCAAAAAATAAGCAAGCAATAGAACAAGAACCTTTGCCTTCTTCCAACGTTATTTCTCTACCCAAAGCAAATATGGAAATGAAACTTAAAGCAATGGATAAAGACAGATGTGCTCTTTCAGATGCCACCAAGATTGCTGGATTTGGACAATTGACAGGTCTTTTATGCTTCAATATATGGACCCCTCCTTGCGCGGGAAGACTACCTGTAATGTGTAGGCAAGTGGAGAAATTCAAAAAATTAGCAAGCAGTAGAACAAGAACCTTTGCCTTCTTCCAACGTTATTTCTCTACCCAAAGCAAATATGGAAATGAAACTTACATCAATGGATAGAAAAAGATGTGTTCTTTCAGATGCCACCAAGATTGCTGGCTTTGGACGATTGCCATTTCTTTCATGCTTCAATATATGGACCCCTCCTTGCGCGGGAAGACGACCTGTAACGTGTAGGCAAAGGGAGAATTTCAAAAAATAGCAAGCAATAGAACAAGAACTCTTGAAGTCTTCCAGCGTTATTTTTCTACCCAAAGCAAATATGGAAATGAAACTTACATCAATGGATAGAGAAAGATGTGCTCTTTCAGATGCCACCAAGATTGCTAGATTTGGACAATTGCCAGTTCATTTATGCTTCAATATATGGACCCCTCCTTGCACGGGAAGACGACCTGTAACGTGTAGGCAAATGGAGAATTTCAAAAAATCAGCAAGCAATAGAACAAGAACCTTTGCCTTCATCCAACGTAATTTTTCTACCCAAAGCAAATATGGAAATGAAACTTACATCAATGGATAGAGAAAGATGTGCTCTTTAAGATGCCACCAAGATTGCTGGATTTGGACAATTGCCAGTTCTTTTATGCTTCAATATATGGAACCTGTTTCCGCGGAAAGACGACCTGTAACGTGTAGCCAAACCGAGAATTTCAAAAAAATAGCAAGCAATAAAACAAGAACTCTTGCATTCTTCCAGCAGTATTTGTCTACCCAAATCAAATATGGAAATTAAACTTACATCAATGGATAGAGAAAGATAAGTTCTTTCAGATGCCACCAAGATTGCTGGCTTTGGACAATTGCCAGTTCTTTTATGCTTCAATATATGGCCCCTCCTTGCGCGGGAAGACGACCTGTAACGTGTAGGCAAATGGAGAATTTCAAAAAATAGCAAGCAATAGAACAAGAACTCTTGAAGTCTTCCAGCGTTATTTTTCTACCCAAAGCCAATATGGAAATAAAACTTACATCAATGGATAGAGAAAGATGTGCTCTTTTTGATGTTACCAAGATTTCTGGATTTGGACAATTGCCAGGGCTTTTATGCTTCAATATATGGAACCTGTTTGCGCGGGAAGACTACCTGTAATGTGTAGGCAAGTGGAGAAATTCAAAAAATTAGCAAGCAGTAGAACAAGAACCTTTGCCTTCTTCCAACGTTATTTCTCTACCCAAAGCAAATATTGAAAAGAAACTTAAAGCAATGGATAGAGACAGATGTGCTCTTTCAGATGCCACCAAGATTGCTGGATTTGGACAATTGCCAGTTCTTTTATGCTTCAATATATGGGCCCCTCCTTGCGCGGGAAGACGACCTGTAACGTGTAGGCAAATGGAGCATTTCAAAAAATAGCAAGCAATAGAACAAGAACTTTTGAAGTCTTCCAGCGTTATTTTTCTACCCAAAGCAAATATGGAAATGAAACTTACAGCGATGGATAGAGAAAGATGTGCTTTTTCAAATGCCACCAAGATTGCTAGATTTGGACAATTGCCAGTTCATTTATGCTTCAATATATGGAACCTGTTTGCGCGGGAAGACTACCTGTAATGTGTAGGCAAGTGGAGAATTTCAAAAAATTAGCAAGCAATAGAACAAGAACCTTCGCCTTCTTCCAACGTTATTTCTCTACCCAAAGCAATTATGGAAATGAAACTTAGAGCAATGGATAGAAACAGATGTGCTCTTTCAGATGCCACCAAGATTGCTGGATTTGGACAATTGCCAGGGCTTTTATGCTTCAATATATGGACCCCTCCTTGCGCGGGAAGACGACCTGTAACGTGTAGGCAAATGGAGAATTTCAAAAAATAGCAAGCAATAGAACAAGAACTCTTGAGGTCTTTCAGCGTTATTTTTCTACCCAAAGCAAATATGGAAATGAAACTTACAGCAATGGATAATGAAAGATGTGCTTTTTCAGATGCCACCAAGATTGCTATATTGGACAATTGCCAGTTCTTTTATGCTTCAATATATGGAACCTGTTTTCGCGGAAAGACGACCTGTAAAGTGTAGCCAAACCGAGAATTTCAAAAAAAATAGCAAGCAATAAAACAAGAACTCTTGCATTCTTCCAGCAGTATTTGTCTACCCAAATCAAATATGGAAATTAAACTTACATCAATGGATAGAGAAAGATGTGTTCTTTCAGATGCCACCAAGATTGCTGGCTTTGGAAAATTACCAGTACTTTTATGCTTCAATATATGGACCCCTCCTTGCGCAGGAAGACGACCTGTAACGTGTAGGCAAATGGAGAATTTCAAAAAATAGCAAGCAATAGAACAAGAACTCTTGAAGTCTTCCAGCGTTATTTTTCTACCCAAAGCAAATATGGAAATGAAACTTACAGCAATGGATAATTAAAAATGTGCTTTTTCAAATGCCACCAAGATTGCTATATTGGACAATTGCCAGTTCTTTTATGCTTCAATATATGGAACCTGTTTGTGCGGGAAGACTACCTGTAATGTGTAGGCAAGTGGAGAATTTCAAAAAATTATCAAGCAATAGAACAAGATCTCTTGCATTCTTCCAGCAGTATTTGTCTACCCAAATCAAATATGGAAATGCAACTTACATCAATGGATAGAGAAAGATGTGTTCTTTCAGATGCCAACAAGATTGCTGGCTTTGGACAATTGCCATTTCTTTTATGCTTCAATATATGGACCCCTCCTTGCGCTGGAAGACGACCTGTAACGTGTAGGCAAATGGAGAATTTCAAAAAATAGCAAGCAATAGAACAAGAACTCTTGAAGTCTTCCAGCGTTATTTTTCTACCCAAAGCAAATATGGAAATGAAACTTACATCAATGGATAGAGAAAGATGTGCTCTTTTAGATGCCACCAAGATTCCTTGATTTGGACAATTGCCAGGGCTTTTATGCTTCAATATATGGAACCTGTTTGCGCGGGAAGACTACCTGTAATGTGTAGGCAAGTGGAGAATTTCAAAAAATTAGCAAGCAATAGAACAAGAACCTTTGCCTTCTTCCAACGTTATTTCTCTACCCAAAGCAAATATGGAAATGAAACTTACAGCAATGGATGATGAAAGATGTGCTCTTTGAAATGCCACCAAGATTGCTGGATTTGGACAATTACCAGTTCTTTTATGCTTCAATATATGGAACCTGTTTCCGCGGAAAGACGACCTGTAACGTGTAGCCAAACCGAGAATTTCAAAAACATAGCAAGCAAGATAACACGAACTCTTGCCTTCTTCCAACAGTATATCTTTACCCAAATCAAATATGGAAATGAAACTTACAGCAATGGATAGAGAAAGATGTGCTCTTTCAGGTGCCACCAAGATTGCTGGATTTGGACAATTGCCAGTTCTTTTATGCTTCAATATATGGAACCTGTTTCCGCGGAAAGACGACCTGTAACGTGTAGCCAAACCGAGAATTTCAAAAAATAGCAAGCAATAAAACAAGAACTCTTGCATTCTTCCAGGAGTATTTGTCTACCCAAATCAAATATGGAAATTAAACTTACATCAATGGATAGAGAGAGATGTGTTTTTTCAGATGCCACCAAGTTTGCTGGCTTTGGACAATTGCCAGGGCTTTTATGCTTCAATATATGGACCCCTCCTTGCGCAGGAAGACGACCTGTAACGTGTAGGCAAATGGAGAATTTCAAAAAATAGCAAGCAATAGAACAAGAACTCTTGAAGTCTTCCAGCGTTATTTTTCTACCCAAAGCAAATATGGAAATGAAACTTACATCAATGGATAGAGAAAGATGTGCTCTTTTCGATGCCACTACGATTGCTGGATTTGGACAATTGCCAGGGCTTTTATGCTTCAATATATGGAACCTGTTTGCGCGGGAAGACTACCTGTAATGTGTAGGCAAGTGGAGAATTTCAAAAAATTAGCAAGCAATAGAACAAGAACCTTTGCCTTCTTCCAACGTTATTTCTCTACCCAAAGCAAATATGGAAATGAAACTTACAGCAATGGATAGAGACAGATGTGCTCTTTCAGATGCCACCAAGATTGCTGGATTTGGACAATTGGCAGTTCTTTTATGCTTCAATATATGGACCCCTCCTTGCGCGGGAAGACGACCTGTAACGTGTAGGCAAATGGAGAATTTCAAAAAATAGCAAGCAATAGAACAAGAACTTTTGAAGTCTTCCAGCGTTATTTTTCTACCCAAAGCAAATATGGAAATGAAACTTACAGCAATGGATAGAGAAAGATGTGCTTTTTCAAATGCCACCAAGATTGCTAGATTTGGACAATTGCCAGTTCATTTATGCTTCAATATATGGACCCATCCTTGCGCGGGAAGACGACCTGTAACGTGTAGGCAAGTGGAGAATTTCAAAAAATGAGCAAGCAATAGAACAAGAACCTTTGACTTCTAACAACCTTATTTCTCTACCCAAAGCAAATATGGAAATGAAACTTACATCAATGGATAGAGAAAGATGTGCTCTTTTCGATGCCACCAAGATTCCTGGATTTGGACAATTTCCAGGGCTTTTATCCTTCAATATATGGAACCTGTTTGCGCGGGAAGACGACCTGTAATGTGTAGGCAAGTGGAGAATTTCAAAAAATAAGCAAGCAATAGAACAAGAACCTTTGCCTTCTTCCAACGTTATTTCTCTACCCAAAGCAAATATGGAAATGAAACTTAAAGCAATGGATAAAGACAGATGTGCTCTTTCAGATGCCACCAAGATTGCTGGATTTGGACAATTGACAGGTCTTTTATGCTTCAATATATGGACCCCTCCTTGCGCGGGAAGACTACCTGTAATGTGTAGGCAAGTGGAGAAATTCAAAAAATTAGCAAGCAATAGAACAAGAACTCTTGCAGTCTTCCAGCGTTATTTTTCTACCCAAAGCAAATATGGAAATGAAAATTCCAGCAATGGATAGAGACAGATGTGCTTTTTCAGATGCCACCAAGATTGCTGGATTTGGACGATTGCCATTTCTTTCATGCTTCAATATATGGACCCCTCCTTGCGCGGGAAGACGACCTGTAACGTGTAAGCAAAGGGAGAATTTCAAAAAATAGCAAGCAATAGAACAAGAACTCTTGAAGTCTTTCAGCGTTATTTTTCTACCCAAAGCAAATATGGAAATGAAACTTACAGCAATGGATAGAGAAAGATGTGCTTTTTCAGATGCCACCAAGATTGCTAGATTTGGACAATTGCCAGTTCATTTATGCTTCAATATATGGACCCCTCCTTGCACGGGAAGACGACCTGTAACGTGTAGGCAAATGGAGAATTTCAAAAAATGAGCAAGCAATAGAACAAGAACCTTTGCCTTCTTCCAACGTTATTTCTCTACCCAAAGCAAATATGGAAATGAAACTTACAGCAATGGATAGAGAAAGATGTGCTCTTTCAGATGCCACCAAGATTGCTGGATTTGGACAATTGCCAGTTCTTTTATGCTTCAATATATGGAACCTGTTTCCGCGGAAAGACGACCTGTAACGTGTAGCCAAACCGAGAATTTCAAAAAAATAGCAAGCAATAAAACAAGAACTCTTGCATTCTTCCAGCAGTATTTGTCTACCCAAATCAAATATGGAAATTAAACTTACATCAATGGATAGAGAAAGATAAGTTCTTTCAGATGCCACCAAGATTGCTGGCTTTGGACAATTACCAGTTCTTTTATGCTTCAATATATGGACCCCTCCTTGCGCGGGAAGACGACCTGTAACGTGTAGGCAAATGGAGAATTTCAAAAAATAGCAAGCAATAGAACAAGAACTCTTGAAGTCTTCCAGCGTTATTTTTCTACCCAAAGCAAATATGGAAATGAAACTTACATCAATGGATAGAGAAAGATGTGCTCTTTTCGATGCCACCAAGATTCCTGGATTTGGACAATTGCCAGGGCTTTTATGCTTCAATATATGGAACCTGTTTGCGCGGGAAGACTACCTGTAATGTGTAGGCAAGTGGAGAATTTCAAAAAATTAGCAAGCAATAGAACAAGAACCTTTGCCTTCTTCCAACGTTATTTCTCTACCCAAAGCAAATATGGAAATGAAACTTAGAGCAATGGATAGAGGCAGATGTGCTCTTTCAGATGCCACCAAGATTGCTGGATTTGGACAATTGCCAGTTCTTTTATGCTTCAATATATGGACCCCTCCTTGCGCGGGAAGACGACCTGTAACGTGTAGGCAAATGGAGAATTTCAAAAAATAGCAAGCAATAGAACAAGAACTCTTGAAGTCTTTCAGCGTTATTTTTCTACCCAAAGCAAATATGGAAATGAAACTTACAGCAATGGATAGAGAAAGATGTGCTTTTTCAGATGCCACCAAGATTGCTAGATTTGGACAATTGCCAGTTCATTTATGCTTCAATATATGGACCCCTCCTTGCACGGGAAGACTACCTGTAATGTGTAGGCAAGTGGAGAATTTCAAAAAATTAGCAAGCAATAGAACAAGAACTCTTTCCTTCTTCCAGCGTTATTTATCTACCCAAAGCAAATACGGAAATGAAACTTGCAGCAATGGATAGAGAAAGATGTGCTCTTTCAGATGCCACCAAGATTGCTGGATTTGGACAATTGCCAGTTCTTTTATGCTTCAATATATGGAACCCGTTTCCGCGGAAAGACGACCTGTAACGTGTAGCCAAACCGAGAATTTCAAAAACATAGCAAGCAATAGAACACAAACTCTTGCCTTCTTCCAACAGTATATCTTTACCCAAATCAAATATGGAAATGAAACTTACATCAATGGATAGAGAAAGATGTGTTCTTTCAGATGCCACCAACATTGCTGGCTTTGGACAATTGCAAGTTCTTTTATGCTTCAATATATGGACCCCTCCTTGCGCCGGAAGACAACCTGTAACGTGTAGGCAAATGGAGAATTTCAAAAACATAGCAAGCAATAGAACAAGAACCTTTGCCTTCTTCCAGCGTTATTTATCTACCCAAAGCAAGTATAGAAATGAAACTTACATCAATGGATGACGAAAGATGTGCTCTTTAAAATGCCACCAAGATTGCTGAATTTGGACAATTGCCAGTTCTTTTATGCTTCAATATATGGAACCTGTTTCCGCGGGAAGACGACCTCTAACGTGTAGCCAAACCGAGAATTTAAAAAAAAAAATAGCAAGCAATAAAACAAGAACTCTTGCATTCTTCCAGCAGTATTTGTCTACCCAAATCAAATATGGAAATGAAATGAAATGCTTTTTCAGATGCCACCAAGATTGCTAGATTTGGACAATTGCCAGTTCATTTATGCTTCAATATATGGACCCCTCCTTGCGCGGGAAGACGACCTGTAACGTGTAGGCAAGTGGAGAATTTCAAAAAATGAGCAAGCAATAGAACAAGAACCTTTGCCTTCTTCCAACGTTATTTCTCTACCCAAAGCAAATATGGAAATGAAACTTACAGCAATGGTTAGAAAAAGATGTGCTCTTTCCGATGCCACCAAGATTGCTGGATTTGGACAATTGCCAGGTCTTTTATGCTTAAATATATGGAACCTGTTTCCGCGGGAAGACTACCTGTAATATGAAAGCAAGTGGAGAAGTTCAAAAAATTAGCAAGCAATAGAACAAGAACTCTTGAAGTCTTCCAGCGTTAGTTTTCTACCCAAAGCAAATATGGAAATGAAACTTACATCAATAGATAGAGAAAGATGTGCTCTTTTAGATGCCACCAAGATTGCTGCATTGGGACAATTGCCAGGTCTTTTATGCTTCAATATATGGAACCTGTTTGCGCGGGAAGACTACCTGTAATGTGTAGGCAAGTGGAGAATTTCAAAAATTTAGCAAGCAATAGAACAAGAACTCTTGAAGTCTTCCAACGTTATTTCTCTACCCAAAGCAAATATGGAAATGAAACTTACATCAATGGATAAAACAAATGTGCTCTTTCAGATGCCATCCAGATTGCTGGATTTGGACCATTGCCAGTTCTTTTATGCTTCAATTCAATATGGAACCATGTATGTTATGGTCCAATATATGGACCCAATCTTTGCGCGGGAACACAACCTGTAACGTGTAGGCAAACTGAGAATTTCAAAAAATAGCAAGCAGAAGAACAAGAACTCTTGCAGTCTTCCAGCGTTATTTTTCTACCCAAATCAAATATGGAAATGAAAATTACAGCAATGAAGCAGAAGAACAAGAACTCTTGCAGTCTTCCAGCGTTATTTTTCTACCCAAAGCAAATATGGAAATGAAAATTACAGCAATGGATAGAGACAGATGTGCTCTTTCAGATGCCGCCACGATTGCTGGATTTGGACAATTGCCAGTTCTTTTATGCTTGAATATATGGAACCTGTTTCCGCGGAAAGACGACCTGTAACGTGTAGCCAAACCGAGAATTTCAAAAAAATAGCAAGCAATAGAACAAGAACTCTTGCCTTCTTCCAGCAGTATTTCTCTACCCAAATCAAATATGGAAATGAAACTTACATCAATGGATAGAAAAAGATGTGTTCTTTCAGATGCCACCAAGATTGCTGGCTTTGGACAATTGCCAGTTCTTTTATGCTTCAATATATGGACCCCTCCTTGCGCGGGAAGACGACCTGTAACGTGTAGGCAAATGGAGAATTTCAAAAAATTAGCAAGCAATAGAACAAGAACTCTTGAAGTCTTCCAGCGTTATTTCTCTACCCAAAGCAAATATGGAAATGAAACGTACATCAATGGATAAAAAATGTGCTCTTTCAGATGCCACCAAGATTGCTGGATTTGGACAATTGCCAGTTCTTTTATGCTTCAATATATGGAACCTGTTTGCGCGGGAAGACTACCTGTAATGTGTAGGCAAGTGGAGAATTTCAAAAAATTAGCAAGCAATAGAACAAGAACCTTTGCCTTCTTCCAACGTTATTTCTCTACCCAAAGCAAATATGGAAATGAAACTTACAGCAATGGATAGAGAAAGATGTGCTCTTTCAGATGCCACCAAGATTGCTGGATTTGGACAATTGCCAGGTCTTTTATGCTTAAATATATGGAACCTGTTTCCGCGGGAAGACTACCTGTAATGTGTACACAACCAGAGAAATTAAAAGATAGCAAGCAATAGAACAAGAACTCTTTCCTTCTTCCAGCGTTATTTATCTACCCAAAGCAAATATAGAAATGAAACCTACATCAATGGATGACGAAAGATGTGCTCTTTAAAATGCCACTAAGATTGCTGGATTTGGACAGTTTTCAGGTCTGTTATGGTTCAATATATGGACCCATCTTTGCGCGGGAACACAACCTGTAACGTGTAGGCAAACCGAGAATTTCAAAAAATAGCAAGCAGAAGAACAAGAACTCTTGCAGTCTTCCAGCGTTATTTTTCTACCCAAAGCAAATATGGAAATGAAACTTACATCAATGGATAGAGAAAGATGTACTCTTTAAGATGCCACCAAGATTGCTGGATTTGGACCATTGCCAGTTCTTTTATGCTTCAATATATGGAACCTGTTTCCGCGGAAAGACGACCTGTAACGTGTAGCCAAACCGAGAATTTCAAAAAGATAGAGAGCAATAAAACAAGAACTCTTGCATTCTTCCAGCAGTATTTGTCTACCCAAATCAAATATGGAAATGAAACTTACATCAATGGATAGAGAGAGATGTGTTCTTTCAGATGCCACCCAGATTGCTGGCTTTGGACAATTGCCAGTTCTTTTATGCTTCAATATATGGACCCGTCCTTGCGCGGGAAGACGACCTGTAACGTGTAGGCAAATGGAGAATTTCAAAAAATAGCAAGCAATAGGACAAGAATTCTTGAAGTCTTCCAGCGTTATTTTTCTACCCAAAGCAAATATGGAAATGAAACTTACAGCAATGGATAGAGCAAGATGTGCTCTTTCAGATGCCACCAAGATTGCTGAATTTGGACAATTGCCAGGTCTTCTATGCTTAAATATATGGAACCTGTTTCCGCGGGAAGACTACCTGTAATGTGTACACAACCAGAGAAATTCAAAAAATTAGCAAGCAATAGAACAAGAACTCTTTCCTTCTTCCAGCGTTATTTATCTACCCAAAGCAAATATAGAAATGAAACTTACATCAATGGATGACAAAAGGGTTGCTCTTTCAGATGCCACTAAGATTGCTGGATTTGGACAGTTTTCAGGTCTGTTATGGTTCAATATATGGACCCATCTTTGCGCGGGAACACAACCTGTAACGTGTAGGCAAACCGAGAATTTCAAAAAATAGCAAGCAGAAGAACAAGAACTCTTGCAGTCTTCCAGCGTTATTTTTCTACCCAAAGCAAATATGGAATTGAAACTTACATCAATGGATAGAGAAAAAGACGTGCTCTTTAGGATGCCACCAAGATTGCTGGATTTGGACAATTGCCAGTTCTTTTATGTTTCAATATATGGACACCTCCTTGCGCGGGAAGACGACCTGTAACGTGTAGGCAAATGAAGAATTTCAAAAAATTAGCAAGCAATAGAACAAGAACCCTTGAAGTCTTCCAGCGTTATTTATCTACTCAAAGCAAATATGGAAATGAAACTTACATCAATGGATAAAAAAAAGGTGCTCTTTCAGATGCCACCCAGATTGCTGGATTTGGACCATTGCCAGTTCTTTTATGCTTCAATATATGGACCCCTCCTTGCACGGGAAGACGACCTGTAACGTGTAGGCAAATGGAGAATTTCAAAAAATTAGCAAGCAATAGAACAAGAACTCTTGAAGTCTTCCAGCGTTAGTTTTCTACCCAAAGCAAATATGGAAATGAAACTTACATCAATAGATAGAGAAAGATGTGCTCTTTTAGATGCCACCAAGATTGCTGCATTGGGACAATTGCCAGGTCTTTTATGCTTCAATATATGGAACCTGTTTGCGCGGGAAGACTACCTGTAATGTGTAGGCAAGTGGAGAATTTCAAAAATTTAGCAAGCAATAGAACAAGAACTCTTGAAGTCTTCCAACGTTATTTCTCTACCCAAAGCAAATATGGAAATGAAACTTACATCAATGGATAAAACAAATGTGCTCTTTCAGATGCCATCCAGATTGCTGGATTTGGACCATTGCCAGTTCTTTTATGCTTCAATTCAATATGGAACCATGTATGTTATGGTCCAATATATGGACCCAATCTTTGCGCGGGAACACAACCTGTAA
Source organism: Acanthaster planci (assembly GCF_054643075.1). NCBI lineage: Eukaryota > Metazoa > Echinodermata > Asteroidea > Valvatida > Acanthasteridae > Acanthaster > Acanthaster planci. The sequence continues at coordinate 14,904,018 of NC_141788.1, forward strand.
CGTGTAGGCAAACTGAGAATTTCAAAAAATAGCAAGCAGAAGAACAAGAACTCTTGCAGTCTTCCAGCGTTATTTTTCTACCCAAATCAAATATGGAAATGAAAATTACAGCAATGAAGCAGAAGAACAAGAACTCTTGCAGTCTTCCAGCGTTATTTTTCTACCCAAAGCAAATATGGAAATGAAAATTACAGCAATGGATAGAGAAAGATGTGCTCTTTCAGATGCCACCAAGATTGCTAGATTTGGACAATTGCCAGTTCTTTTATGCTTCAATATAAGGAACCTGTTTCCTCGGGAAGACTACCTGTAACGTGTAGCCAAACAGAGAATTTCAAAAAAATAGCAAGCAATAGAACACGAAGTCTTGCATTCTTTCAGCAGTATATCTCTACCCAAATCAAATATGGAAATGAAACTTACATCAATGGATGACAAAGATGTGGTCTTTAAAATGCCACCACGATTGCTAGATTTGGACAATTGCCAGGGCTTTTATGCTTCAATATATGGACCCCTCCTTGCGCGGAAGGACGACCTGTAACGTGTAGGCAAATGGAGAATTTCAAAAAATTAGCAAGCAATAGAACAAGAACTCTTGAAGTCTTCCAGCGTTATTTATCTACCCAAAGCAAATATAGAAATGAAACTTACATCAATGGATGACAAAAGATGTGCTCTTTAAAATGCCACCACGATTGCTAGATTTGGACAATTGCCAGTTCTTTTATGCTTCAATATATAGAACCTGTTTGCGCGGGAAGACTACCTGTCATGTGTAGGCAAGTGGAGAATTTAAAAAAATGAGCAAGCAATAGAACAAGAACCTTTGCCTTCTTCCAACGTTATTTCTCTACCCAAAGCAAATATGGAAATGAAACAGCAATGGATAGAAAAAGATGTGCTCTTTCAGATGCAACCAAGATTGCTGGATTTGGACAATTGCAAGGTATTTTATGCTTCAATATATGGAACCTGTTTCCGCGGGAAGACTACCTGTAATGTGTACACAACCAGAGAAATTGCAAGATAGCAAGCAACAGAACAAGAACTCTTTCCTTCTTCCAGCGTTATTTATCTACCCAAAGCAAATATAGAAATTAAACTTACATCAATGGATGACGAAAGATGTGCTCTTTAAAATGCCACTAAGATTGCTGGATTTGGACAGTTTTTAGGTCTGTTATGGTTCAATATATGGACCCATCTTTGCGCGGGAACACAACCTGTAACCTGTAGGCAAACCGAGAATTTCAAAAAATAGCAAGGAGAAGAACAAGAACTCTTGCAGTCTTCCAGCGTTATGTTTCTACCCAAAGCAAATATGGAAATGGAACTTACGTCAATGGATAGAGAAAGATGTACTCTTTAAGATGCCACCAAGATTGCTGGATTTGGACCATTGCCAGTTCTTTTATGCTTCAATATATGGAACCTGTTTTCGCGGAAAGACGACCTGTAACGTGTAGCCAAACCGAGAATTTCAAAAAGATAGAGAGCAATAAAACAAGAACTCTTGCATTCTTCCAGCAGTATTTGTCTACCCAAATCAAATATGGAAATGAAACTTACATCAATGGATAGAGAGAGATGTGTTCTTTCAGATGCCACCCAGATTGCTGGCTTTGGACAATTGCCAGTTCTTTTATGCTTCAATATATGGACCCGTCCTTGCGCGGGAAGACGACCTGTAACGTGTAGGCAAATGGAGAATTTCAAAAAATAGCAAGCAATAGGACAAGAACTCTTGAAGTCTTCCAGCGTTATTTTTCTACCCAAAGCAAATATGGAAATGAAACTTACAGCAATGGATAGAGAAAGATGTGCTCTTTCCGATGCCACCAAGATTGCTGGATTTGGACAATTGCCAGGTCTTTTATGCTTAATTATATGGAACCTGTTTCCGCGGGAAGACTACCTGTAATGTGTAAACAACCAGAGAAATTAAAAAATAGCAAGCAATAGAACAAGAACTCTTTCTTTCTTCCAGCGTTATTTATCTACCCAAAGCAAATATAGAAATGAAACTTACATCAATGGATGACAAAAGATGTGCTCTTTAAAATGCCACTAAGATTGCTGGATTTGGACAGTTTTCAGGTCTGTTATGGTTCAATATATGGACCCATCTTTGCGCGGGAACACAACCTGTAACGTGTAGGCAAACCGAGAATTTCAAAAAATAGCAAGCAGAAGAACAAGAACTCTTGCAGTCTTCCAGCGTTATTTTTCTACCCAAAGCAAATATGGAAATGAAACTTACATCAATGGATAGAGAAAGATGTGCTCTTTAAGATGCCACCAAGATTGCTGGATTTGGACAATTGCCAGTTCTTTTATGCTTCAATATATGGACCCCTCCTTGCGCGGGAAGACGACCTGTAACGTGTAGGCAAATGGAGAATTTCAAAAATTTAGCAAGCAATAGAACAAGAACTCTTGAAGTCTTCCAACGTTATTTCTCTACCCAAAGCAAATATGGAAATGAAACTTACATCAATGGATAAAACAAATGTGCTCTTTCAGATGCCATCCAGATTGCTGGATTTGGACCATTGCCAGTTCTTTTATGCTTCAATATATGGACCCCTCCTTGCACGGGAAGACGACCTGTAACGTGTAGGCAAATGGAGAATTTCAAAAAATTAGCAAGCAATAGAACAAGAACTTTTGCCTTCTTCCAACGTTATTTTTCTACCCAAAGCAAATATGGAAATGAAACTTGCAGCAATGGATAGAGAAAGATGTGCTCTTTCAGATGCCACCACGATTGCTGGATTTGGACAATTACCAGGTCTTTTATGCTTAAATATATGGAACCTGTTTCCGCGGGAAGACTACCTGTAATGTGTACACAACCAGAGAAATTAAAAAATAGCAAGCAATAGAACAAGAACTCTTGACTTCTTCCAGCGTTATTTATCTACCTAAAGCAAATATAGAAATGAAACCTACATCAATGGATGACAAAAGATGTGCTCTTTAAAATGCCACTAAGATTGCTGGATTTGGACAGTTTTCAGGTATGTTATGGTCCAATATATGGACCCATCTTTGCGCGGGAACACAACCTGTAACGTGTAGGCAAACTGAGAATTTCAAAAAATAGCAAGCAGAAGAACAAGAACTCTTGCAGTCTTCCAGCGTTATTTTTCTACCCAAATCAAATATGGAAATGAAACCTACATCAATGGATGACAAAAGATGTGCTCTTTAAAATGCCACTAAGATTGCTGGATTTGGACAGTTTTGAGGTATGTTATGGTCCAGTATATGGACCCATCTTTGCGCAGAAACACAACCTGTAACGTGTAGGCAAACTGAGAATTTCAAAAAATAGCAAGCAGAAGAACAAGAACTCTTGCAGTCTTCCAGCGTTATTTTTCTACCCAAATCAAATGTGGAAATGAAAATTACAGCAATGAAGCAGAAGAACAAGAACTCTTGCAGTCTTCCAGCGTTATTTTTCTACCCAAAGCAAATATGGAAATGAAACTTACAGCAATGGATAGAGAAAGATGTGCTCTTTCAGATGCCACCAAGATTGCTGGATTTGGACAATTGCCAGTTCTTTTATGCTTCAATATATGGACCCCTCCTTGCGCGGGAAGACGACCTGTAACGTGTAGGCAAATGGAGAATTTAAAAAAATAGCAAACAATAGAACAAGAACTCTTGAAGTCCTCCAGCGTTATTTTTCTACCCAAAGCAAATATGGAAATGAAACTTACATCAATGGATAGAGGCAGATGTGGTCTTTTAGATGCCAGCAGGATTGCTGGATTTGGACAATTGCCAGGGCTTTTATGCTTCAATATATAGAACCTGTTTGCGCGGGAAGACTACCTGTAATGTGTAGGCAAGTGGAGAATTTCAAAAAATGAGCAAGCAATAGAACAAGAACCTTTGCCTTCTTCCAACGTTATTTCTCTACCCAAAGCAAATATGGAAATGAAACAGCAATGGATAGAGAAAGATGTGCTCTTTCAGATGCAACCAAGATTGCTGGATTTGGACAATTGCAAGGTATTTTATGCTTCAATATATGGAACCTGTTTCCGCGGAAGACGACCTGTAACGTGTAGGCAAACCGAGAATTTCAAAAAAATAGCAAGCAATAGAACAAGAACACTTGCCTTCTTCCAGCGTTATTTCTCTACCCAAAGCAAATATGAAAATGAATATTACAGCAATGGATAGAGACAGATGTGCTCTTTCAGATGCCACCAAGATTGCTGGATTTGGACAATTGCCAGGTCTTTTATGCTTAAATATATGGAACCTGTTTGCGCGGGAAGACTACCTGTAATGTGTACACAACCAGAGAAATTAAAAAAAAGCAAGCAATAGAACAAGAACTCTTGCCTTCTTCCAGCGTTATTTTTCTACCCAAAGCAAATATGGAAATGAAACTTACATCAATGGATAGAGAAAGATGTGCTCTTTTCGATGCCACCACGATTGCTGGATTTGGACAATTGCCAGTTCTTTTATGCTTCAATACATGGAACCTGTTTGAGCGGGAAGACTACCTGTAATGTGTACACAACCAGAGAAATTAAAAGATAGCAAGCAATAGAACAAGAACTCTTTCCTTCTTCCAGCGTTATTTATCTACCCAAAGCAAATATAGAAATGAAACTTACATCAATGGATGACAAAAGATGTGCTCTTTAAAATGCCAATAAGATTGCTGGATTTGGACAGTTTTCAGGTCTGTTATGGTCCAATATATGGACCCATCTTTGCGCGGGAACACAACCTGTAACGTGTAGGCAAACGGAGAATTTCAAAAAATAGCAAGCAGAAGAACAAGAACTCTTGCAGTCTTCCAGCGTTATTTTTCTACCCAAAGCAAATATGGAAATGAAACTTACATCAATGGATAGAGAAAGATGTGCTCTTTAAGATGCCACCAAGATTGCTGGATTTGGACAATTGCCAGTTCTTTTATGCTTCAATATATGGAACCTGTTTCCGCGGGAAGACGACCTGTAACGTGTAGCCAAACCGAGAATTTCAAAAAATAGCAAGCAATAGAACACTAACTCTTGCCTTCTTCCAGCAGTATATCTCTACCCAAATCATATATGGAAATGAAACTTACATCAATGGATAGAGAAAGATGTGTTCTTTCAGATGCCACCAAGATTGCTGGCTTTGGACAATTGCCAGTTCTTTTATGCTTCAATATATGGACCCCTCCTTGCGCGGGAAGACGACCTGTAACGTGTAGGCAAATGGAGAATTTCCTAAAATAGCAAGCAATAGAACAAGAACTCTTGAAGTCTTCCAGCGTTATTTTTCTACCCAAAGCAAATATGGAAATGAAACTTACATCAATGGATAGAAAAAGACGTGCTCTTTTAGATGCCACCACGATTGCTGGATTTGGACAATTGCCAGGGCTTTTATGCTTCAATATATGGAACCTGTTTGCGCGGGAAGACTACCTGTAATGTGTAGGAAAGTGGAGAATTTCAAAAAATTAGCAAGCAATAAAACAAGAACCTTTGCCTTCTTCCAACGTTATTTCTCTACCCAAAGCAAATATGGAAATGAAACTTACAGCAATGGATAGAGAAAGATGTGCTCTTTCAGATGCCACCAAGATTGCTGGATTTGGACAATTGCCAGTTCTTTTATGCTTCAATATATGTACCCCTCCGTGCGCGGAAAGACGACCTGTAACGTGTAGGCAAACGGAGAATTTCAAAAAATAGCAAGCAATAGAACAAGAACTCTTGCAGTCTTCCAGCGTTATTTTTCTACCCAAAGCAAATATGGAAATGAAACTTACATCAATGGTTAGAGAAAGATGTGCTCTTTCAGATGCCACCAAGATTGCTGGATTTGGACAGTTTTCAGGTCTGTTATGGTCCAATATATGGACCCATCTTTCGGCGGGAACACAACCTGTAACGTGTAGACAAACGGAGAATTTCAAAAAATAGCAAGTAGAAGAACAAGAACTCTTGCATTCTTAAACCGTTATTTTTCTACCCAAACCAAATATGGAAATGAAACTTACATCAATGGATAGAGAAAGATGTGCTCTTTCAGATGCCACAAAGATTGCTGGATTCGGACAATTTTCAGGTCTTTTAGGCTTCAATATATGTACCCCTCCGTGCGCAGGAAGACGACCTGTAACGTGTAGGCAAACGGAGAATTTCAAAAAAATAGCAAGCAATAGAACAAGAACTCTTGCAGTCTTCCAGCGTTATTTTTCTACCCAAAGCAAATATGGAAATGAAAATTACAGCAATGGATAGAGACAGATGTGCTCTTTCAAATGCCAGCAAGATTGCTGGATTTGGACAATATCCAGTTCTTTTATGGGTCAATATATGGAACCTGTTTGCGCGGCAACACAACCTGTAATGTGTAGGCAAACGGAGAATTTCAAAAAATAGCAAGCAGAAGAACAAAAACTCTTGCAGTCTTCCAGCGTTATTTTTCTACCAAAAGCAAATATAGAAATGAAACTTACATCAATGAATAGAGAAAGATGTGCTTTTCAGATGCTACCAGGATTGCTTGATTTGGACAGTTTTCAGGTCTGTTATGGTCCAATATATGGACCCATCTTTGCGCGGAAACACAACCTGTAACGTGTAGGCAAACGGAGAATTTCAAAAAATAGCAAGCAGTAGAACAAGAACTCTTGCATTCTTCCACTGTTATTTTCTACCAAAAGCAAATATGGAAATGAAACTTACATCAATGGATAGAGAAAGATGTGCTCTTTAAGATGCCACCAAGATTGCTGGATTTGCACAATTGCCAGTTCTTTTATGCGTCAATATATGGAACCTGTTTCCGCGGGAAGACGACCTGTAACGTGTAGGCAAACCGAGAATTTCAAAAAAATAGCAAGCAATAGAACAAGAACTCTTTCCTTTTTCCAGCGTTATTTCTCTACCAAAACCAAATATGGAAATGAAACTTGCATCAATGGTTAGAAAAATATGTTCTCTTTAAGATGCCACTAAGATTGCTGGATTTGGACAGTTTTCAGGTCTGTTATGGTCCAATATATGGACCTATCTTTCGGCGGGAAAACAACCTGTAACGTGTAGACAACGGAGAATTTCAAAAAATAGCAAGTAGAAGAACAAGAACTCTTGCATTCTTCCACCGTTATTTTTCTACCCAAATCAAATATGGAAATGAAACGTACATCAATGGATAGAGAAAGATGTGCTCTTTCAGATGCCAGCAAGATTGCTGAATTTGGACAATTGACAGTGCTTTTATGCTTCAATATATGGAACCTGTTTCCGCGGGAAGACGACCTGTAACGTGTAGGCAAACCGAAAATTTCAAAAAATAGCAAGCAGAAGAACAAGAACTCTTGCAGTCTTCCAGCGTTATTTTTCTACCCAAAGCAAATATGGAAATGAAACTTACATCAATGAATAGACAAAGATGTGCTCTTTCAGATGCTACCAGGATTGCTTGATTTGGACAGTTTTCAGGTCTGTTATGGTCCAATATATGGACCCATCTTTGCGCGGAAACACAACCTGTAACGTGTAGGCAAACGGAGAATTTCAAAAAATAGCAAGCAGAAGAACAAGAACTCTTGCATTCTTCCACTGTTATTTTCTACCAAAAGCAAATATGGAAATGAAACTTACATCAATGGATAGAGAAAGATGTGCTCTTTAAGATGCCACCAAGATTGCTGGATTTGCACAATTGCCAGTTCTTTTATGCGTCAATATATGGAACCTGTTTCCGCGGGAAGACGACCTGTAACGTGTAGGCAAACCGAGAATTTCAAAAAAATAGCAAGCAATAGAACAAGAACTCTTTCCTTTTTCCAGCGTTATTTCTCTACCAAAACCAAATATGGAAATGAAACTTGCATCAATGGTTAGAAAAATATGTTCTCTTTAAGATGCCACTAAGATTGCTGGATTTGGACAGTTTTCAGGACTGTTATGGTCCAATATATGGACCTATCTTTCGGCGGGAACACAACCTGTAACGTGTAGACAAACATAGAAATTAAAAAATGGAAAGCAATAGAACAAGAACTTTTGCCTTCTTCCAGCGTTATTTCTCTACCCAAAGCAAATATGGGAATGAAACTTACTTCAATGGTTAGAAAACGATTTGCTCTTTAAGATGCCACCAAGATTGCTGGATTTGGACAGTTTTCAGGTCTGTTATGATCCAATATATGTACCCCTCCGAGCGGGAACACAACCTGTAACGTGTAGACAAACGGAGAATTTAAAAAATAGAAAGCAATAGAACAAGAACCTTTGCCTTCTACCAATGTTGTTTCTCTACCCAAAGCAAATATGGAAATGAAACTTACAGCAATGGATGAAAAAAGATGTGCTCTTTCAGATGCCACCAAGATTGCTGGATTTGGACAATTGCCAGTTCATTTAGGCTTCAATATATGGACCCCTCCTTGCACGGGAAGACGACCTGTAACGCGTAGGCAAATGGAGAATTTCAAAATATCAGCAAGCAATAGAACAAGAACTCTTGCCTTCATCCAACGTTATTTTTCTTCCCAAAGCAAATATGGAAATGAAACTTATATCAATGGATAGAGAAAGATGTGCTCTTTAAGATGCCACCAAGATTGCTGGATTTGGACAATTGCCAGTTCTTTTATGCTTCAAAACATGGAACCTGTTTCCGCGGGAAGACGACCTGTAACGTGTAGCCAAACCAAGAATTTCAAAAACTAGCAAGCAATAGAACACGAACTCTTGCCTTCTTCCAGCAGTATTTCTCTACCCAAATCAAATATGGAAATGAAACTTACAGAAATGGATAGAGAAAGATGTGCTCTTTCAGATGCCACTAAGATTGCTGGATTTGGACAGTTTTCAGGTCTGTTATGGTCCAATATATGGACCTATCTTTCGGCGGGAACACAACCTGTAACGTGTAGACAAACGGAGAAATTAAAAAATAGAAAGCAATAGAACAAGAACTTTTGCCTTCTTCCAACGTTATTTCTCTACCCAAAGCAAATATGGAAATGAAACTTACATCAATGGATAGAGAAAGATGTGCTCTTTCAGATGCCACCAAGATTGCTGGATTTGGACAATTGCCAGTTCATTTATGCTTCAATATATGGACCCCTCCTTGCACGGGAAGACGACCTGTAACGTGTAGGCAAACCGAGAATTTCAAAAAATAGCAAGCAATAGAACAAGAACTCTTGAAGTCTTCCAGCGTTATTTTTCTACCCAAAGCAAATATGGAAATGAAACTTACATCAATGGATAGAGAAAGATGTGCTCTTTCAGATGCCACCAAGATTGCTGGATTTGGACAATTGCCAGGTCTTTTATGCTTCAATATATGGAACCTGTTTGCGCAGGAAGACGACCTGTAACGTGTAGGCAAACCGAGAATTTCAAAAAAATAGCAAGCAATAGAACAAGAACTCTTGCCTTCTTCCAGCGTTATTTCTCTACCCAAAGCAAATATGGAAATGAAACTTACATCAATGGTTAGAAAAAGATGTGCTCTTTAAGATGCCACCAAGATTGCTGGATTTGGACAGTTTTCAGGTCTGTTATGGTCCAATATATGGACCTATCTTTCGGCGGGAACACAACCTGTAACGTGTAGACAAACGGACAATTTCAAAAAATAGCAAGCAGAAGAACAAGAACCTTTGCCTTCATCCAACGTTATTTCTCTACCCAAAGCAAATATGGAAATGAAACTTACATCAATTGATATAGAAAGATGTGCTCTTTCAGATGCCACCAAGATTGCTGGATTTGGACAATTGCCAGTTCTTTTATGCTTCAATATATGGAACCTGTTTGCGCGGAAGACGACCTGTAACGTGTAGGCAAAGGGAGAATTTCAAAAAATTAGCAAGCAATAGAACAAGAACCTTTGCCTTCTTCCAACGTTATTTCTCTACCCAAAGCAAATATGGAAATGAAATTTGCAGCAATGGATGGAGAAAGATGTGCTCTTTCCGATGCCACCAAGATTGCTGGATTTGGACAATTGCCAGGGCTTTTATGCTTCAATATATGGAACCTGTTTGCGCGGGAAGACTACCTGTAATGTGTACACAACAAGAGAAATTAAAAAATAGCAAGCAATAGAACATGGACTCTTGACCTTTTCCAGCGTTATTTATCTACCCAAAGCAAATATAGAAATGAAACCTACATCAATGGATGACTAAAGATGTGCTCTTTAAAATGCCACTAAGATTGCTGGATTTAGACAGTTTTCAGGTATGTTATGGTCCAATATATGGACCCATCTTTGCGCGGGAACACAACCTGTAACGTGTAGGCAAACGGAGAATTGCAAAAAATAGCAAGCAGAAGAACAAGAACTCTTGCAGTCTTCCAGCGTTATTTTTCTACCCAAAGCAAATATGGAAATGAAACTTACATCAATGGATGACAAAAGATGTGCTCTTTAAAATGCCACTAAGATTGCTGGATTTGGACAGTTTTGAGGTATGTTATGGTCCAATATATGGACCCATCTTTGCGCAGAAACACAACCTGTAACGTGTAGGCAAACTGAGAATTTCAAAAAATAGCAAGCAGAAGAACAAGAACTCTTGCAGTCTTCCAGCGTTATTTTTCTACCCAAATCAAATATGGAAATGAAAATTACAGCAATGAAGCAGAAGAACAAGAACTCTTGCAGTCTTCCAGCGTTATTTTCTACCCAAAGCAAATATGGAAATGAAACTTACAGCAATGGATAGAGAAAGATGTGCTCTTTCAGATGCCACCAAGATTGCTGGATTTGGACAATTGCCAGTTCTTTTATGCTTCAATATATGGACCCCTCCTTGCGCGGGAAGACGACCTGTAACGTGTAGGCAAAGGGAGAATCTCAAAAAATAGCAAGCAATAGAACAAGAACCTTTGAAGTCCTCCAGCGTTATTTTTCTACCCAAAGCAAATATGGAAATGAAACTTACATCAATGGATAGAGGCAGATGTGCTCTTTTAGATGCCAGCAGGATTGCTGGATTTGGACAATTGGCAGGGCTTTTATGCTTCAATATATGGAACCTGTTTGTGCGGGAAGACTACCTGTAACGTGTAGGCAAGTGGAGAATTTCAAAAAATGAGCAAGCAATAGAACAAGAACCTTTGCCTTCTTCCAACGTTATTTCTCTACCCAAAGCAAATATGGAAATGAAACAGCAATGGATAGAGAAAGATGTGCTCTTTCAGATGCAACCAAGATTGCTGGATTTGGACAATTGCAAGGTATTTTATGCTTCAATATATGGAACCTGTTTCCGCGGAAGACGACCTGTAACGTGTAGGCAAACCGAGAATTTCAAAAAGATAGCAAGCAATAAAACAAGAACTCTTGCATTCTTCTTCCAGCAGTATTTGTCTACCCAAAGCAAATATGGAAATGAAACTTACAGCAATGGATAGAAAAAGATGCGCTCTTTCAGATGCCACCAAGATTGCTGGATTTGGACAATTGCCAGGTCTTTTATGCTTAAATATATGGAACCTGTTTGCGCGGGAAGACTACCTGTAATGTGTACACAACCAGAGATATTAAAAAAAAACAAGCAATAGAACAAGAACTCTTGCCTTCCTCCAGCGTTATTTTTCTACCCAAAGCAAATATAGAAATGAAACTTACATCAATGGATAGAGAAAGATGTGCTCTTTTCGATGCCACCACGATTGCTGGATTTGGACAATTGCCAGTTCTTTTATGCTTCAATATATGGAACCTGTTTGCGCGGGAAGACTACCTGTAATGTGTACACAACCAGAGAAATTAAAAGATAGCAAGCAATAGAACAAGAACTCTTGCCTTCCTCCAGCGTTATTTTTTACCCAAAGCAAATATAGAAATGAAACGTACATCAATGGATGACGAAAGATGTGCTCTTTAAAATGCCAATAAGATTGCTGGATCTGGACAGTTTTGAGGTCTGTTATGGTCCAATATATGGACCCATCTTTCGGCGGGAACACAACCTGTAACGTGTAGACAAACGGAGAATTTCAAAAAATAGCAAGCAGAAGAACAAAAACTCTTGCAGTCTTCTCGCGTTATTTTTCTACCCAAAGCAAATATGGAAATGAAACTTACATCAATGGATAGAGAAAGATGTGCTCTTTAAGATGCCACCAAGATTGCTGGATTTGGACAATTGCCAGTTCTTTTATGCTTCAATATATGGAACCTGTTTCCGCGGGAAGACGACCTGTAACGTGTAGCCAAACCGAGAATTTCAAAAAAATAGCAAGCAATAGAACACGAACTCTTGCCTTCTTCCAGCAGTATATCTCTACCCAAATCAAATATGGAAATGAAACTTACATCAATGGATAGAGAAAGATGTGTTCTTTCAGATGCCACCAAGATTGCTGGCTTTGGACAATTGCCAGTTCTTTTATGCTTCAATATATGGACCCCTCCTTGCGCGGGAAGACGACCTGTAACGTGTAGGCAAATGGAGAATTTCAAAAAATAGCAAGCAATAGAACAAGAACTCTTGAAGTCTTCCAGCGTTATTTTTCTACCCAAAGCAAATATGGAAATGAAACTTACATCAATGGATAGAAAAAGACGTGCTCTTTTAGATGCCACCACGATTGCTGGATTTGGACAATTGCCAGGGCTTTTATGCTTCAATATATGGAACCTGTTTGCGCGGGAAGACTACCTGTAATGTGTAGGAAAGTGGAGAATTTCAAAAAATTAGCAAGCAATAAAACAAGAACCTTTGCCTTCTTCCAACGTTATTTCTCTACCCAAAGCAAATATGGAAATGAAACTTACATCAATGGATAGAGAAAGATGTGCTCTTTCAGATGCCACCAAGATTGCTGGATTTGGAAAATTGGCAGTTCTTTTATGCTTCAATATTTGGAACCTGTTTGCGCGGAAGACTACCTGTAATGTGTACACAACCAGAGAAATTAAAAAATAGAAAGCAATAGAGCAAGAACCTTTGCTTTCTTCCAACGTTATTTCTCTACCCAAAGCAAATATGGAAATGAAACTTACATCAATAGATAGAGAAAGATGTGCTCTTTCCGATGCCTCAAAGATTGCCGGATTCGGACAATTTTCAGGTCTTTTATGCTTCAATATATGTACCCCTCCGTGCGCGGGAACACAACCTGTAACGTGTAGGCAAACCGAGAATCCAAAAAATAGCAAGCAGAAGAACAAGAACTCTTGCAGTCTTCCGCCGTTATTTTTCTACCCAAACCAAATATGGAAATGAAACTTACATCAATAAATAGAGAAAGATGTGCTCTTTCAGATGCCACAAAGATTGCCGGATTCGGACAATTTTCAGGTCTTTTATGCTTCAATATATGTACCCCTCCGTGCGCGGGAAGACAACCTGTAACGTGTAGGCAAACGGAGAATTTCAAAAAAATAGCAAGCAATAGAACAAGAACTCTTGCAGTCTTCCAGCGTTATTTTTCTACCCAAAGCAAATATGGAAATGAAAATTACAGCAATGGATAGAGACAGATGTGCTCTTTCAGATGCCACCAAGATTGCTGGATTTGGACAATATCCAGTTCTTTTATGCTTCAATATATGGAACCTGTTTGCGCGGCAACACAACCTGTAATGTGTAGGCAAACGGAGAATTTCAAAAAATAGCAAGCAGAAGAACAAGAACTCTTGCATTCTTCCACCGTTATTTTTCTACCCAAACCAAATATGGAAATGAAACTTACATCAATGGATAGAGAAAGATGTGTTCTTTCAGATGCCACTAAGATTGCCGGATTTGGAAAATTGGCAGTTCTTTTATGCGTCAATATATGGAACCTGTTTCCGCGGGAAGACGACCTGTAACGTGTAGGCAAACCGAGAATTTCAAAAAAATAGCAAGCAATAGAACAAGAACTCTTTCCTTCTTCCAGCGTTATTTCTCTACCAAAACCAAATATGGAAATGAAACTTACATCAATGGTTAGAAAAATATGTTCTCTTTAAGATGCCACTAAGATTGCTGGATTTGGACAGTTTTCAGGACTGTTATGGTCCAATATATGGACCTATCTTTCGGCGGGAACACAACCTGTAACGTGTAGACAAACATAGAAATTAAAAAATAGAAAGCAATAGAACAAGAACTCTTGCCTTCTACCAATGTTATTTCTCTACCCAAAGCAAATATGGAAATGAAACCTACATCAATGGATAAAGAAAGATGTGCTCTTTAAGATGCCACCAAGATTGCTGGATTTGGACAATTGACAGTGCTTTTATGCTTCAATATATGGAACCTGTTTCCGCGGGACGACGACCTGTAACGTGTAGGCAAACCGAAAATTTCAAAAAATAGCAAACAGAAGAACAAGAACTCTTGCAGTCTTCTAGCGTTATTTTTCTACCCAAAGCAAATATGGAAATAAAACTTACATCACTGAATAGAGAAAGATGTGCTCTTTCAGATGCCACCAAGATTGCAGGATTTGCACAATTGCCAGTTCTTTTATGCGTCAATTTATGGAACCTGTTTCCGCGGGAAGACGACCTGTAACGTGTAGGCAAACCGAGAATTTCAAAAAAATAGCAAGCAATAGAACAAGAACTCTTTCCTTCTTCCAGCGTTATTTCTCTACCAAAACCAAATATGGAAATGAAACTTACATCAATGGTTAGAAAAATATGTTCTCTTTAAGATGCCACTAAGATTGCTGGATTTGGACAGTTTTCAGGACTGTTATGGTCCAATATATGGACCTATCTTTCGGCGGGAACACAACCTGTAACGTGTAGACAAACATAGAAATTAAAAAATAGAAAGCAATAGAACAAGAACTCTTGCCTTCTACCAATGTTATTTCTCTACCCAAAGCAAATATGGAAATGAAACCTACATCAATGGATAAAGAAAGATGTGCTCTTTCAGATGCCACCACGATTGCTGGATTTGGACAGTTTCCAGGTCTGTTATGGTCCAATATATGGACCTATCTTTCGGCGGAACACAACCTGTAACGTGTAGACAAACGGAGAATTTCAAAAAAAGCAAGCAGAAGAACAAGAACTCTTGCATTTTTCCACCGTTAATTTCTACCAAAAGCAAATATGGAAATGAAACTTACATCAATGGATAGAGAAAGATGTGCTCTTTAAGATGCCACCAAGATTGCTGGATTTGGACAATTGCCAGTTCTTTTATGCGTCAATATATGGAACCTGTTCCCGCGGGAACACAACCTGTAACGTGTAGGCAAACCAAGAATTTCAAAAAAATAGCAAGCAATAGAACAAGAACTTTTGCCTTCTTCCAGCGTTATTTCTCTACCCAAAGCAAATATGGAAATGAAACTTACATCAATGGTTAGAAAACGATGTGCTCTTTAAGATGCCACCAAGATTGCTGGATTTGGACAGTTTTCAGGTCTGTTATGATCCAATATATGTACCCCTCCGAGCGGGAACACAACCTGTAACGTGTAGGCAAACCGAGAATTTCAAAAAATAGCAAGCAGAAGAACAAGAACTCTTGCAGTCTTCCACCGTTATTTTTCTACCCAAAGCAAATATGGAATTGAAACTTACATCAATGGATAGAGAAAGATGTGCTCTTTAAGATGCCACCAAGATTGCTGGATTTGAACAATTGCCAGTTCTTTTATGCTTCCATATATGGAACCTGTTTCCGCGGGAAGACAACCTGTAACGTGTAGGCAAACCGAGAATTTCAAAAAAATAGCAAGCAATAGAACAAGAACTCTTTCCTTCTTCCAGCGTTATTTCTCTACCAAAACCAAATATGGAAATGAAACTTACATCAATGGTTAGAAAAATATGTTCTCTTTAAGATGCCACTAAGATTGCTGGATTTGGACAGTTTTCAGGACTGTTATGGTCCAATATATGGACCTATCTTTCGGCGGGAACACAACCTGTAACGTGTAGACAAACATAGAAATTAAAAAATAGAAAGCAATAGAACAAGAACTCTTGCCTTCTACCAATGTTATTTCTCTACCCAAAGCAAATATGGAAATGAAACCTACATCAATGGATAGAGAAAGATGTGCTCTTTAAGATGCCACCAAGATTGCTGGATTTGCACAATTGCCAGTTCTTTTATGCGTCAATTTATGGAACCTGTTTCCGCGGGAAGACGACCTGTAACGTGTAGGCAAACCGAGAATTTCAAAAAAATAGCAAGCAATAGAACAAGAACTCTTTCCTTCTTCCAGCGTTATTTCTCTACCAAAACCAAATATGGAAATGAAACTTACATCAATGGTTAGAAAAATATGTTCTCTTTAAGATGCCACTAAGATTGCTGGATTTGGACAGTTTTCAGGACTGTTATGGTCCAATATATGGACCTATCTTTCGGCGGGAACACAACCTGTAACGTGTAGACAAACATAGAAATTAAAAATAGAAAGCAATAGAACAAGAACTCTTGCCTTCTACCAATGTTATTTCTCTACCCAAAGCAAATATGGAAATGAAACCTACATCAATGGATAAAGAAAGATGTGCTCTTTCAGATGCCACCACGATTGCTGGATTTGGACAGTTTCCAGGTCTGTTATGGTCCAATATATGGACCTATCTTTCGGCGGAACACAACCTGTAACGTGTAGACAAACGGAGAATTTCAAAAAAAGCAAGCAGAAGAACAAGAACTCTTGCATTTTTCCACCGTTAATTTCTACCAAAAGCAAATATGGAAATGAAACTTACATCAATGGATAGAGAAAGATGTGCTCTTTAAGATGCCACCAAGATTGCTGGATTTGGACAATTGCCAGTTCTTTTATGCGTCAATATATGGAACCTGTTCCCGCGGGAACACAACCTGTAACGTGTAGGCAAACCAAGAATTTCAAAAAAATAGCAAGCAATAGAACAAGAACTTTTGCCTTCTTCCAGCGTTATTTCTCTACCCAAAGCAAATATGGAAATGAAACTTACATCAATGGTTAGAAAACGATGTGCTCTTTAAGATGCCACCAAGATTGCTGGATTTGGACAGTTTTCAGGTCTGTTATGATCCAATATATGTACCCCTCCGAGCGGGAACACAACCTGTAACGTGTAGGCAAACCGAGAATTTCAAAAAATAGCAAGCAGAAGAACAAGAACTCTTGCAGTCTTCCACCGTTATTTTTCTACCCAAAGCAAATATGGAATTGAAACTTACATCAATGGATAGAGAAAGATGTGCTCTTTAAGATGCCACCAAGATTGCTGGATTTGAACAGTTGCCAGTTCTTTTATGCTTCCATATATGGAACCTGTTTCCGCGGGAAGACAACCTGTAACGTGTAGGCAAACCAAGAATTTCAAAAAAATAGCAAACAATAGAACAAGAACTCTTGCCTTCTTCCAGCGTTATTTCTCTACCAAAACCAAATATGGAAATGAAACTTACATCAATGGTTAGAAAAATATGTGTTCTTTAAGATGCCACCAAGATTGCTGGATTTGGACAGTTTTCAGGTCTATTATGGTCCAATATATGGACCCATCTTTCGGCGGGAACACAACCTGTAACGTGTAGACAAATGGAGAATTTCAAAAAATAGCAAGCAATAGAACAAGAACTCTTGCAGTCTTCCAGCGTTATTTTTCTACCCAAAGCAAATATGGAAATGAAAATTACAGCAA